>NC_077229.1:163486731-163571731 GCF_027887165.1 Monodelphis domestica | reverse complement strand
TTTGTAGAAGTGGTTAGGAATGAATATAATCTTTCCCTCATGACTCTCACAAGTATTTCATTGGCAGAAGTATGAACTTTGAGAGCATTACAAATTATATGTATATATATAATTTTTTTAAGCAGACAGGCTCAAGTTTACACACCCCTGTAAAATGTAGTGAGATCTATAAAACAGTCTACTTTTGAGCAGTTTCAATAAGAGTAAGAATTTTAGGTTAGTAACTTTTTATTTTTCAATTAGGAAAAAAACAATTCACATTTCAAATTATTTTTATATTATTCAAATTATACAAAAGCTAGTGATAAGAACTGTTTAACAGAATAAAAGATATTATGATTTAAATTATGTGTTATAAGGGCCATCATTGAGATGTCATGCAAAGCAATGTTGTTACATAATTTGCTCCCAAATTTTGGTTTCTTCTAATTCATAGTTTTGTTAAGGCTCTAATGGAAAGAAGCACTTGGAGTTCTGGGTAATAAAAAGAGGAAAAATGAATTCATTCCTTGACTACTGATTCTTTTGCATCTATCTGACCTATGTATATGCATGCATATCTATACATACATGCATATGTCATACATACATTTATAGTGTGAATATTATAGTTATTAATCAACAATAAATGAATGCTACTGACATTAACCATAACATTCACTTGAAATGCTTAATGATTGATTGAGAAAGTACCTAACTTACCTAACTGGTGGCTATTCAGGATTTTTTTTCTCTTTTTGCCTTTTGCTGGCTGAATTTTGACCTCTTAAATTCTAATAAACAACTCCACCATATGATTAGGAAAATAAAATAAACAAGTAAATAAAACATAAAACTCCAGTTGGTTTGATTGTTGCTGCTTATCATCAAATTTGGTAAAAGATTTGGTGGAAGAAGATTGAAGTTACTTTATTTACTAAAATAAAGTATTTAGGATAATTGAAAAAATTTCAACTATTTGGATTTCTTATAAGCAAAGACAAGAAAGCACTGGCTGTTTCGAACATTTTGTTTCAGGTCTACTTTAAATGTTTAAATGTCTATATTAACCATAGACTTTTCAACACAGCTTATTCACTTAGAACAATATTCATCCTGAATTCAATAACTAACAAAAATCTGATCTTATTTTCAAAATATTTTATCTCATAAATGTGACCACATGTTGCCAAACTTTAATTTTTGGAATTGGAAGTACTGTATAGTCAGATATAGTGAATGCATGAACAAACAAAAAATGATACAGGTAGGTTGACAGATCAAAAAGTTTATTCAAATAACTTTTTAGTTATCGACACTCTACATCTTTAACATTTATATGGAAATTCAGTCTTTTCTAAAAAATAAATTATTTTAATGTAAATTTTTTGGTGTATAGTTAATATTTTTAGTTTTGATTTCATTTAGTGTTAATTCAAAAACTGGTCCTGTAGACAAAGAAAAAAAAACACTTTTCAGGAAAGATGTTGTGCCATAATTCATTTTTTTCTGAAGTAAAAGCTTCAGTGAAGATATTGTCATTGAAGTTTTGCTTAAGTAGGGACTTTATACCCCTCTATATAATTTTCACCTGTTATTTTTTCTCTTAGTCTAGACAAACATAAGTGACATGAATCTCAAAAATAATTATTTGGCCAAACTGTTGTTTTGAGTCACAATATAGTTTTGTGACTCTAGTATTTTAAAAGGAATTAGCCAGTTATGACATTATTTTCAAAGAAATAGGAGTAAAAGCTCTCCATTATATTCCTCAAGGAGAGTATGATGCCGCCATCTTAAAGGACTTATTAGACATCACTTACAGTGGTTACATGTTTGTTTGAAATCATTTGAAGTGCAATTAAATGAATAGGGCTAGATATAGAAATATTGTGCTCCCAGAAAAGGGAAAGATGTCTTTAAGGCTATTAGCATAAAGATAGCACATTTGTTTATTATGTTTCAAAATCAGCTCCTAGTATCTCTGCCACAGGTAACAATTGACTTTTCAGGCTTCAAGTTAATAGCCTTGTCTCTTGCTTGTAGGGATCAATATTAGTATTAATTAATCACCATTATCGGCACTGGGATCTGGTTCTATTTGTTGTTACATCAGCAAAATATCAATATAGAAAGTGGACTCTCTGATCGTCATGGCAACTTCATCTCTTGGGTCAAAGAAAGTTTATCTTATCTGTGCATGGAGAGTGGCAAACTGTTTAGGGATCTAGTTTGAACTCTAAGAACATCGATTGAGTTTTTGTTTGTGAATAGAGGCTGAATTCCAATCACCAGGGATAGGTAAGATTTAAATATTAATGCCCAGGGGCTTGTCTTAGAGGGTGTCAAAGCAGTACTGTCAGATTGTCTTTCTGAGATGACACATTAGGAAGAGAAGAATTGTATAGTAAGGATTATTTAAAGCTTAATAGTTGGTGCATTTGTCAAATACTTCTTACAATGAAAGTACAATCATTTCATTGAATTAATAAAAGGGAATTATTTGGGGCCTAGATTTTAGAAAAATATACAATTTCACAATCTCCTTCCTCTTTACCTTTCCAAACTGAGGAATCCCTCTTCCAATAGCCACTTCACAAAAGTAATGACAAAAGATCTTGGGAGATTCCATCTAATTTAAATTTTCCTTAACATTACTAAGAGGGTTTTGATTTTTGATTGTACAAATATGGATATTATTAATTCCTACAAGTATCTAAGGTGAAGGATATGTATACATATATGTGTATGTATGTATATCTATATATATATTTTCAGAACTATGTGGCTTAGAAAGGCTATAGAAATGAAATCTATACAACATTCCTTACCTAACAAAACCATTCCAATATAGGGATAGTCTATGCAACAAACTCATCAGTTAAACTTCTTGAAGATTAGATTTTCCCATTTAATATGTGATTCACCCATAAGATAAAATTTGTAAAGGGCTTTGTAAAACTTAAAGTGCTGTCTTATTATTAAAATATAAACAAAGTAATTTTGCTTATCTTAGTGAAGTTACTTAAAATTTTAATATATTTGAGTGTAAACTTAAATACATATTTAAATAGGCTATAATGTAAACATTTTTCCTATGGAAGTTTTAAGCCTGGGACCAAAGACCCTAATTTGATTCCAAAGGGAGTATATTAATATTCTGAACTGATTTTTCATGTATACGAACTACATATGTGCTTTAGCTAACAAATTTTAGAAAAGTCTTATGAAGAAAGTATAGTGATGAGTTGTCATCATCTGATTAAGTATTCTGCTTCCACAAAGAAGATGGAATTCATTTTTATATAGCACATTATTTAAGCATAAAGCTGATATTGTACAGTGTTATACAATCTCAGAATACCCACACACATAGGCATGCTTAGAGATGCAATATCACAATATTTCTGAACTTGTAGAAAGTACTGATGTGACACATGCTCACTCACTATTTGATACTGATATAGTTACAGATTGCTTCTTTTTAGTGCTTAAAAAAGTATCAGTAATACAGACATATTTACAATAATAAAATCTAGTAAGAAAAATTTGTACCTTTTTGATTAATTCTAAAGTGAACCAGAAAATATATATATTTATTTTTCTCTAATATATATGAATCTGTATATTCATGTATTTATGCATACATGTACTCATGCATGTATATGTCTATTATGTGTGTGCATACAAAAACACGTGATTTTTTCAGTTTATTTCATGTTAGAAAATTGAGCTTTTTGAAAATGATAGATTTCTCTCATCTCTGCTGTAAAAACTATTGCAGCATCCATTAAGGATAGAAAAGAATTAAGTGGAATCTTAAGTCATGGTTAACAACTCTATAATTTTGTACCTGGCAAATTTCTTATGTGTAATCATAGATTAGCTTTGGTATTTATCAGTCCTCCCTGAAACATTTGTACCTCCTAAAATACCTTCATAGAATCTTCATATACAAATCATATCTTCTAAAGTCCTATTAAACTTAAAATCCTATGATCATATAAGACTAATTAACCATTTAATGCTTCAGAATATGTTTGTTCTTCATTTTCTTTTGGCCAGAATCTTTGCAATTTTTTTTACCTTAGTGTTCCTTTAGAAAGTTAAGCAATCATGTATTTTGGGAGAATGCTTCAAGTTTGTCTTACTCAAGGGATTTCTTCCAGTTATTGGGGAAGCTAAGGTTAGGTGAGAATCAATAGAACTGAAGTTTCCCATAATTAGTGGGGAGCTTGATATGAAGAGAAGATTAGATAAGGTTTTGTTTTTCATCTCTTTGGCATGCTATATAGTTAGGCTATTGATTCAAATAAGTAGTTATATAATATAATAAAATGCAATATTATATATATTAAACCATATAATATATATATATATATAATAAAATATATTATATTAAAAATAAGGCCAATAAGTAACTGGATTACTCAAGGTCTTAATGCTATTATAATAGATTTCCCCATTCATTATAAACTAAAGCTGGTTGTTAAAATAATGTTGTTTAAGTCAACCATGCAGTGAAATTTAAATATTTCTTTATCTATGATTAACATGCATAACTTGTGCCATAGGTATCCCCCCTAATTTTTAGCATATTAATAATATAATGAATTTAGTGTGAGAAATTAAAATTGTTCAAAAATATTTTTCTTCATAATATATAGGAAGAAAATATCTCCCACCCTTTCCAAATTACTAGTGTAATCTAGCCCAGTTCTATATATCTAAGAGGATCTAAAATGGAAAATTTTATGTGAGTAATGAGCTTCCTGGCTTATGCAGTACACTGAGAAATTCTGAGGACTTTGGAACTATAGTCTTTTGAATGAAGTGATACTCATTGTATGCAAATTTTTAATGACATGGATTTTTACTCATGTTCTAAGTATACTACTGTAAAATTTTGTGATGTTTTACAGTCTTAATTTTTTATGGTCAGGGTATGCATTTTATTTGACAAAATTATATGGATAAATTTTATATTACCTTTTAAAAGCACTACTGCATTTATTGTAGAGAAGTCAATTATCTTAATGAGAGATGGATGAGTTATGCTCCATAATACAATGTTTTATATCCCTAGATGTTAATTGAAGAAATCTTATATTCATCCTGAAGATTCCTTTTTGTGTTTAAAAAAAAAAAACTTTTAAAATGGAATTCATTGCTGTTTAGTAATTAGGAAGGGAAGGCAAAGTCCAAAATGAGACAATGCTTTGAAAGTTCTTTGTCCAAGCATAGATAAAATATATATTTATCTTGTTAGTACCTAATTTCATGTTTATTCCAAGCTCTTGTGTCAAGAATTTATTACAGATTTCAAAACTTTCTAATTTAGGCTTAATCTTAATCAACTATGTAAATCCTTAGCCTCTTCTGACTTCTAACTAGTTCATGTAAAAGAGTATTTTCTGCAGCATTTCACCTGGGCAGTGAGCCAGCAAACACAGATATGGCAAACAAAATTCAAGATTTTAAACAGTGATTTTCCAGGACTTCATTCAACAAGTTTAAAGAGAAAGCTTCTAATTGTCTAGGCTTTTTATTTTTTTAATAGAATAAGGATAAAATGTTTGGGAAGCTTAGAATTGAAATGGGATTGTGCATATTTTATATAATTAGATCATGTTCTTCTTACAGAGCTAGCATCCTCAAATAAGTCCACAAACAACCTTTCTGGCCAAATTGGCTAAAAATAATGCTATGCTTCTGGAGCATTAATTTGAATGTAAATTTTCTTTATAATTCTTCATTTATCAGTAATTCGCTGCTTCTCCTCAGCCAAAAATGAACTCTGAATTTTCAGGGGAGACTGACCAACATAAAGTATTTTTGATGTTGTTGCTGTTATTTTTAACCTGAAATATCCAAGAATCCATTTGCAAATATATTAGCTCCCTTCTAAAAATATCACCTCACTTCTTAACAATGTGCATCTTGGGCAAACAGACGCATATTTTGTCATCAAGTTGCTTAAGCTTCTGAAGTCAGGGCTACAACTGGGTCAGATGATAAGATGAGCACAACAGAAAAACGAAGAGAGCCTCTGATAAAAACTGATTGATTGATGTCTGGCTTCCCCACCATCACAAGCAGTTGACAGTTAGTTTGGGATCAGATGATTTGGCTTTTGCGATAGAAGATGGGGCCTGGTAGGCAAGCCTGAAGGACAAAAAGGTCGGTTTCTGTGTAGTGTCAAGTAATGCCGAGTTCCTGTAAGGTGGGGCATCATTATATTTTTTTTTCTTTCTTCTCCTCTCTTTTTAGTTACAGACCTTAACTTTTCATAGTCAGTTGAGGATCCAGACACAGGCCCCTAAATAGAAGTTCATGAATAGCTTGCTCTTTCATTTCATTGAATATCTTACCTTTACAAAGGCCAGGAAAGAAAAGGATTGTATTATCAATGCATATGAACCCATATCTAATATTATACAAGATAGTCTATTTTCATAATTCCTTTGAAAAAATGAAATTTTTCCTTAAAAAGTATAGAAAAAGTTAATGTGTCACTTCATGTCTTTATACATATGTATACATGAAAGTATTAGTGTAGTATACATACATATAAGCATATATTATACTTAGCCATTATATATATTTATATTTATTCATTTTATGCCAGGCTTTAGCAGGATGCCAGATTTCAGGCATGAAATGAATTACACTATACAGATGAGTTAAACCTGTGCTTAGGAAAAATTTCAGGATATAAAATAAGACTAATGATACTCTATGAATATATACTAACTTTGTTTCTTCAAAGTAAAATTTGTGTTATGCTTAAAAAAACTTTAATCCTCTATAGGACTAAAACAAATCTGTACTTCTAAGGGGAAAAACAAACAAACATTAAAATACCTATGATTTAACCAGACTATATTAATACTTCTTTTCCTATTTAGACAAATTCTGCTGGATTTTTACATGAAAGATGGCATTTATTTTAAGAATATATTGTAATTTACACATAGGTTGAATATTTTCTGTAGAAAGAAGCATAAAACACTAAGATGGATTTGTAATTATTAGATTTTAAATGAAATGCTACTCATAGTGAGTCATGATAACATGGCAAATGCTACCACAGTAGAATTTGGAAAATTTGGATTTGAATTAAGATTTTTTTCATTTTGATACTCTCTAGAAATATTTTAGGATGTATCACTTTTCTCTGAGTTTTAAGGGTCAGATTTCCAAAGAACAGTTAGGTCTAACTTAATGCTTTTGGCTTAATATCAGTAAGATGAATTCTGCAAGGTGCTGAGTGGCTGATAGTGTAACTGGAATGCTATGTGAAAGCCCTCGCAGTATAACCTGAAGTGCTACCAGTAATAAGTGACCAGTACAGGTGAACTGTTGGTCACTTCAGCCATGATTAGCTCTACTTCAAGAAAAGCATACTACAAGAAAACTCATCTGGGGGACCCACTTTGTTCAGCATGCACTTGAAAGAGAATGCTACAATTTTATCATGGATCTTTTGCTTAGAGATAGACAAACCTTGTTAGAGGCATAGTTAAAAGGAACTTTAAAGCCCAAAAATTTGATAGGGAAGGATATCTTCTGTGATAGCACGATGAGGTAGAAGGGGAAATTCCCCTGCAGGCCAAGTGAATGATGATCACATTGCTGATGGGGAAGAAGTTGGATCTTCATAGAATCTGCTACTATAGAATAGTTTCGGTTGTGCTGTGAAAAGCAGCTTTATGGCAGTAATGTAAAAGGGAGCCGTATTGGCATAATCACTGTACAGCTATATGATATGTTAATACATGTTCTAGAGAAGTGGTTATTTTTCATACTAGGGACTACTGTTTTCATTGCTATCAAGTTTGGCAACTAATGTTGTATATGTAACTTTATTTAATAACTTTTTGAACTCTATAGAGTTAAGGGCTCTGCTTTTCTTTCTAAATGCATGATACCATATTTAGAAATTATAAAGTGCCTTCTACTCCATGCCTTCTCTTTCTCCTTCCTCCTTGGTTCTGTCTCTTTCTCTGCTCTTCCTTTTGCTAAGCCCCTCTTTTGAAATATGCTTAAAGAACTGATATTTCTTGTGTGGTCAGAGATTGCCCTGCACCTCCCCTCTCTGGTTTGGAGTTACCTACCTCCAAAGTGTATAATTGAGAGCCATCTAATTGTATATTGAGGAAAATCGGAGTTGATGAATCAAAAAAATGTCATGTCATCAAAATAATCAAGATCAGCAATTCTTAGAAATGGAAACTAACAATCAGCTACTAGACCAGCTAGATTGTGCAATTTTATGATTAGTCCTGAAGCTTAGGGAATCTCATTTAAATGGGAGTATGCATCTGGGATGTTGTGACTGGACTGATTAGCCTGACATTCATTTTGACGTTCTTTGACTCTTGGTTCAGAAGTTTTTGTTGTGAAGAAAGAAGAACAATGGAGTTCAGGTATGGAACGCGACTCATGGAAATCTTTGAAGATGCTTTTCTGCAACAGTGATTAATAGCCACAGATTTTCTTTGGAACATATGGTCTCTCAAAGTACTAAATAAAGGGAAGAAAGATGTTGAATATATTGTGTCCTCCTTGACTTCATGTGGGAAAGGAAAATTCATTTGCATTCTTTAAAGAATCTTCATGGTCATGTCCCTAATGATTTGGTACACTTAAAAAGTGACTACATGAAATTAGCCCAGGTTCTATTTTATTTGAATTAAGTTTTTTTAACTTAGATCATTCCCCCCCAAATAAATTGTTAATCTAAGTTTACAAGATGATACTACAATATTGTACTGTTATTAAAAGCTACTTTAGAAAATTCAATAAATTAGAATAAAACACTTAACTAAGTTCCATTTTATCATGAACATTTGGGAAGACAAACACTTTTTAAATATATTTTTGTTTTCTTAACTGACTGTTGTGAACTTATTATTTTGCTAAAGATGAATTCCTATGAAATAGTAGGAATTCTGTAACATGGTAAAGTTCTAGGAAACTGCTAGGAAAATTCTAGACTGCATTGAAAAATCCATCATTTTCCTCCCTTAAACTGAGTTGCTTTTGCTTGACTCATGAAATCACTTATAGGAATAGCTGCCTTTATTATTCATGTATGTTACCCAGATTTCTTTACGTTGAAATGAGCTGAAGTTGAGAGAGAGAGACAGACAGACAGAGAGACACATGCACAGAGACAGAGAGAGATGAGAAAGAGACAGATCAAAAGAAGCAACTAGAGAGATAGGGACAGAGATAGACAAAAACAGAGAGAGAGAGGGAAAGACAGAGAGTCACAGGTAGAGACAAAGAGACAGTTATGTGTGGAAGTAACTTTAAATTTGCTCTTTTATTTACTCTTTAACTCAGTCTTATAACTAGGAAAGAATAAATGGCAGACAGGAGTGGGGCAGAATGGGGAGAAAAATATAAAATAATTTAATATTCAATACAAATAGTACATTTCCATGAGTTTTTAAGTCAAATAATGTATATGTAGGGTTATACTGAAATTTAAAGTGCTACTCTTTAAAGTGATTAGTAAGCTTTCCTATTTTGCTATCTATGACATCAGACTGAAATGAAAGATTAACTTCTGTTTTTCTCCAGAGCAGGAAACAGCTCAGAAAAGAGTTTTAAGACTATTCCTGCTGAAAGCATAGAGACTCTGTTCTCAGAGTCAGCAATCCTTGTGTTATTAACCTTATAATAATTGCATGTAGTTTAGTCTTGGAAACAAGGCCTATCCTTTAGAACTTAGCATTGCTATTGTAGGCAGTATTACACAAAGAAAAGTTTATCCACCAAAGTTGTTTTCCAGAGTTCAAAAATTTCATCTGGCTCTGCCAGAAACAGCTCATCTTTCATACATATCCAGTGTTTTAAATTCTGAGTGATTTTAAGATGGCTGTCATATTTTTATCCAGACTTTTATATCCAGAATGATTTAAAAAAGGGAAAAATCATATTGGTTCTAGGCCAAATGTGTTGCTCTTTTTTGCACCTTATTAAGGATGTTATAATTTTGAAATTCTTCCAAGATCTCTCATGTATTTTCTTAAGGTAGGGGGCAGGGAGGTGAAGAGGATGGGAAGAAAGCTCACTACATGGTCTGGGTTGAAGCTCAAAGTAGCTGTGGGAATTCGGAAGGAAGCCTCAGAAGAAACATGGAGGCCTCATTTGTAAAAGCTACCATAAATCTCTGCTGATAGTAATGACATAGTAGAAGAGAAAATGAAGTATTCTGAATTTTTGTCAAGTAATTTGAAAGAAGTAGAGATAGAATAAGATGGAAATAGCATATGTAGGTGAAGGAAAATATGGCATGGAAACAAATGATAATATTTATCTTCTTTATGGCCTGAAAGAACTTGAGTTCTTTCTCAACTCCAGAAAAAAGTTAGCAGATTTCCAGAAGTTACTGCTTCTGTATTTGTTATTGTTCAGTTGTTTCATTTATGTACATCTCTTCCTGACTCCATTTGGGGTTTTCTTAGCAAAGATACTTGAGTGGTTTACCATTTCTTTCTTTAGATCATTTTACAGATGTAGAAACTGAGGCAGACAGGCTTAAGTATCTTGCCTAGAGTCACAAAACTAGAAAGTGTCTGAGGCAATATTTGGACTCATGTCGCCTTGATTCCAGACACAGTTCTACACTGCACTCTTTTTAGAGGAATGTCTTTTATTCTGGAACTTGCTAGCACATTTTACCACTTAGCAGGGATTGGGCATCCTTTTAAAATATAAACAGACAGAAAATTCTAACAAACATTGAGATTTAACTGTATTTATGTGTATGTGAATAGACTTAATTTGAGAAATTGGTCTTCAAGGAGGGTTCAAGGAGTAGAATTTCCTTATGATTCCATTCAAATAGAGTTACTAGTGGGTTGGAAAGCTTGGCTATACGTCTTGCTCAGGCATTTCTTGTCTTTCAGAATCCTGGGATGTAGGAAACCATTTACCCAAGAAATCCATCATCAGCATAGACTACACAGAAGATCTTTTTAATCCATTCAACAAGCATTTATTAAAAGCCATGTGTGTGTCATATTTAAGCCCTTCACCAAAATTCAGCCTCTTCATACCCAAAGAGTCTAGCCAGTGTTGAAAGTTTCCGTGTATTTTTCCAAGATGACAAAGGCAATAGTGTAAATAGTTGAAAAATAAAAATATCCTACCTGAGGAGAGTAGGAAAAGAGGAGCCAAATGATTTAGGACTACCAGAGTCCCCTCTATCGACTATGCCATGTGTTGCAAAAATTCTAAGGATATCAAAAGACTGATAGAGGCTAAATACTGACTTTTTATTCCTAAGGTCTATTGTAAGGATTGCTTTGAGCATTGGGGAGAAAGTTCCCCAGAATTATTATTCCTCTCTCTACTCTCTCCTTAGGAAAAGTTTGTACGCTTTTCCACAGAACTGACCAGTGCCTTTTGAGAACAAAATCAGGCTGGAAGTGAATTCAGAAAATTCATATTTGTCTCCAGGCTAATTGTGAAATGTGTGACCATACAATGCTTCTGTCTTAGTGTAACATAAAGAAACATGTTTCCTTTATGATGTAGAGGCTGGGTTAAATAGATCATGTTAAAGTTTATATGGCAAGTTTTAGCCATTTGCATGAAGAAAACCTGGCAAAAAGCCTCAGCTATTTTATAAAGGTCAAAAATCCTTGAGTATACAAAATTCCATTCAAAAGTACATTTTGGCAATTTTCTTATGAAATAATTTTAAATTAATATTTTTCTGAAAAATTTTTAGCATTAGAACAAAGAACAAAATTTATTTCCCTCAAAACATTAACTTATTAATGGTAACCTTTTCCAGAAAACATTCAGAAATCTTTAATATTTCAAATATGATATGCCTAGAAAAAATGTGATTATTATTGTTCACTTTAAAGATTTTGTAATATAAAATTAATTTATTCATTACTCATTACTTAATGGATATTTATTTAGAAACTTCATTGTGCAGATCAATTAAACATGAAAGTAGGTACATGTTAAGGTTCTGAAGTTTGCTACAATTCACTTTTGTTATGATTGGGGATGGAAAATACCTTTGCTCTCAAGTAACAAATGTTGCTTCAGTGATACCTGCTGTTGTCAGAGGAAAATGAGTTGTGGTTTATTTTGAAAGAACATGAATAAATTCTCCAAGTTCAAATAAAATGAATCAAATTAAGGTTTTGAAGAGGTCACTGAAGAAACCAATGGATTATAATATACCCCATGACCTGAGCATACAGTTGTTGTGTCTCTAAATCCCAGACATACTTTATTAGGACAATCCAGCTGGTTTGCTATTTCTATCTCCTCATTATCAACACGCTTATGGTATGGCCTCATCCCCCTTACTTCCAATGCCAAGAATTTGGCAGAGTCACCATGTGAGAAGGTCAGAGACTGATCGAAGGAGAAAAACAAGGAAAGTACAGTGATGGAGAGCTGAGCAAAAGTTGTTCTTTTATTCTGTGGGACTAGTGATTACCAGGTAGGAAGTTACAGCTCTGCATCACTGGATATTTAATTTCCTAATGTTCTGTTTATGGGAAGATACTAAATGAATTATAAATTTCCACAACACTCAAAACAACTTTAAAAATGAATGGCTTTCAAATAAAAATTTACATGTGAAGAAATTGACATTAAGGATCCAAAACACCAACTTCCACCTTACTGTCACCCATCATTTTCTTTCCATCCCCCCCCCCCAAACATCATTCAGACTAAGTAATGCTTGAAGAAATAGAAAAAAAGAACCATTTCTCTAGGCTATATTTCAAAGTACATGCATCAATACTTATGACACATTAACTGAATTTAAATGTAACAGATTTGACAGTTAAACAGTCAGTTTTACTAAATTGGAGAAGTAAATCATCTCTAGGAGAGTGGCCATGAAGAATTTTTTTTTCTTTTTGGCTGGAGAAGACATGAGGTTTTATAATAAAAGAATAACATCTTGATTCACTAATCAATTAATAAAATATTAGTAGTTCCAAGAACTGTTTGCTTGCTCAATACAATCATGTAATCACATTCTCATAAAGTTTCTAAATGTTATGAAATTCTTATTTTAAAACTTTCTTTGTGCACCATTTTGTTTCACAATGGTAAATTGAGCTATATATCACAATTATGTTGTATCTCAGTATTATTTAATAATGAATTTAAAATATTAAAATGTTGCTTCTTTTCCTTAACTTTGGATCCAATGTGCTTTCAGTTGATACAGATTTGTAAAAATGGCCATTTGAGATTTTAGTATTCCATACAATTTTATATTGCTACAATAATGATTTTCATAAAACTTGTAACAACTACCTTAAATTCAATGATTTCATTGAAACCAAATGCATATATATAAATCATTTGATATTATTAAATATGCTATTAATTCACATATCACCATATAATTATACCTTTGAAAAATCAAAGACTGTCTTTTGTATCTTCTTGTTTTAAGTCAATAAGGCCTGATTTTTTATTTTGAGGAATACATAGTGATACATAAATATTTTAGCTATATGTTCATATCATATAGAGTTCACTATCTTTGTTGTAGCATTAAGTTATACAAACTACTCACCACTTAGAAGTATTTTATATGTATTTTCTAAACCTTGCAGATATCACCAATATAGATTATCCAATACAGGTGGAAATTTTTAAAAATTGGCAAATGGATCCTAGACATAATATTTCTCTTGACCCTTCATCATCCTGGCAAAACTCACTTTATTACTTATCTTGTACTTGCTATCTGACCAAGTACAATGCTTTAAGAATCTATGTGCCATGGTTATTCCTTCCATAAGTGTAGACTTTGGCATATCTTCTTGACTTGCTGAGTGGCCACAAATAATTGTTTGCATCCAGAGGCCAGCTTTCAGATTATGAACCTTATGGAATTCATTGAGACTTGTTCATGGATTATGGACCCACATCTATTTCCAGGTCCAAGATCAACACCTTCCCATCTTAGTAGAATTTGCTAAAACTAGTTTCTTTGTAAGAACTCCTGGTTGCCTCCATAAAGTCACAAGGCATTGAATTGGATTCCAGTGGAGGTTTTTTCAAATAAAGCAAAGCTTTCCCAGGTTTCAGAAGTATAACAATAATAAATACTAGAATACTGAGAAAGGACAATTTTAAAAGTCATTAAATTGGTCACATGCATTACAGCTTTAAGGAAAGTGACAGTAACTGGACCCTTTGTATGATGAAAGGGAAAGAATGCTAGCTTGTAGATCAGAAGCTATGGGTTTAAATCCTGTCTCTGTTGTTTACTTCATCCTTTTGAGCCTCAGTTTCCTTCTCTGTAAAATTATGTTAGGTTAAGTTAGATGATTTCCTCAATCCATTTTGTTACTTCAGATCTTGTGACCCCAAGATTCACATAGATAGCTGAGAGTTTGGTTTAAACCATTAGTACATGGATGAAATTCCCAAGAGGCTAGTTATTTTATAGAAAATTGCTCCACATTGTAAGAAGAGAAAAAGGGACGATAGCTTTTTTTTCCTTCCACCAAAAATCCATGGGCATAACTTCTGGGTTGTAGGAGATCTGACATAGGCCCATGTGGGAAAATAAGTCTGAAAGAAAGAAATTAAATTACAACCCAAGACAAAACAACAAAAACAACTGCTCTCCTGGGTGAACATGGACATTTCCCTAATTTATGAAGAATAAATATGAAGAGGGAAAATAGTAGGTAAAAGAAAAGTGAAAGGACTTTTCTGGACTGTTGTTAAAACTTTGCTTTTATTTAGCTATGAAGGATTATTTTAAGGACATACTTTTGCTAGTAATAAAATTAATATACAGGGTGAATCCATACCCTTAAAGCAAATTTGACAGGCCTATATTCCATTGTTTTCAAAAAGTACTTTTTTGTTGTATGATTTTTATACTTTTTATACCCTACACTTAGAACATTTCTGCCCCCTCATTGTAAAAACCTAACAATAAGCCCCTGGCATCTGATTCTCTTGTTCCATCTTTTTCTTCTTCTACTACTTCTTTTTCTGGGGAGAATTCATTTGTTTCTTAATTAAGAAAAACACCAATAGCATGAAAAATCTACTTATGGTACCTGAATGGTAATTAGGTGAAAGGTAAAAAAGAAACCCCCACCTACATTCCACTAGCAGCCAAAATGAACTTGAGCTGATAAAAATGAACTGGACTACCCTTGCATAAATCGAGGCGGAGAGAAGTGTACAGTCATTATGCCTAAGACAATATGCAAACTATCTTCAAAGAAATCAAATTGCTAGAGTGTTTTCATTTGCATGTATTAACTATTAACATAATGAGGAGAAGTGACATTGGACCCGGATGGTGTGTCTGTTCGGATTGATAACTCTACTCCATCTGCAAACAGGCGACCAAAAATAACACTAGTAGTCAGATCAGGGTTGAACTCTGGAGTGGAGGTTTTTAAAAAATCTGGAGCCCTAAACAAACCTGCTGTGGTATTGAATGTGGGCCCTCTCTCTCTCTCTCTCTCTCTCTCTCTCTCTCTCTCTCTCTCTCTCTCTCTCTCTCTCTCTCTTTCTCTATCTCTTCCTCTCCCTCCCTCCCTCTCTCCACCTCTCTTTGTCTCTGTTTCTCAGCAGAAGTCTACTTTGTACTCTAAAGGATCAAATGTCTCATTTTGAACTTCCTGGTTTTGTTATAGCTTTCAAAAAAATAACTTGTTTTTGATGGGATAAGGAATATTTTACAGGGACTTCATGGTTAAGTGAGATCTGTTAGGAGAATGTTTGTTTCTTAGTATGTATAAGCCATAGTGGGGAAAGAATCGAACTGAAAACAGAAGTATATTGTAATCCTACCTCTGCAAGGGGCTAGCTGTGTGACCCTGAACAAGTCATTTAATGTCTCTATGCCTAAATCTCCACATCTATAAATGAAAGGAGCTGTTCAACATGATTTTAATGACTTTTCTTATTTTAAGTATATTCTGATTTCATTTAAATCTTAAATATTATTTTAATTTCTGTTATTGATATTTTTCATATATTTTAATTTCAGTTAAACTAATATTTCTTTCCATTGAATATATATTAAGTCATATAATGCATGTAAGGCACTTTGCAAACCTTCAAGGCTTGAGAAATATAAGCTTTTATAATTATCTAATACTTATCTTTATAGCATTGACATCATTATTGTCTTGTTCTCACCTTTTTAAGAAGGTTCAAATAAAGATGATTCTAGGACAAGTTATTATCCTATTATTATTCTTTTATATTAATGTTCTGCAAACTACTGCATAGGTAGATAAAATTATTTCTTTTCGTAGTTGAAGAAAAGTATTAGGAAGCTAGCTTGTATTATACAGGTTCATTGAATGTGTCCTTTGGACAACTCCAATACTAGACCAGACTGCTGGGATGATCTGTATTCCATCCTATCCCTACACATTTTTGGTCAGCTCTGGTAGGTGATTATGATGAATTATTAGTATCATTATGATTTCCTAGGTTTTTTTATTTGAAGGCACTTTTCCTCTAGATTCTGAATCGCCACCCTACCCCATTATTTTTCATAAGAAAAAATTAAATGGCCTTAGAAAGAACTTGGAATTATAGAAAATTTAGATTTACATATATCTAGTATCCCCATCTCATTTTACAAATAAGGACACTGAGATAACAGGAAATAAAGTATTTAGCTGAAGTCTCCAAGTCCATCAGAGTTATATGTAGGTCTAGAGTGCAGCAAGGAATATGGAAATTTCCCATGGAGGATGGTATTAGTGACCATGTTACAGTGGTGATTCTGCCATCAGTACTACTGCATAGTGCCAAGAAGTGGTGTGCTCATTTTGAAAAGTTATAACATAGTCATTCCCTTTGTATTATTTTCCCTCTTGGGTAGAGTGGCTACCAAAGATTGCTCAGTCCTTTAACAGATGTAACAATCGGGAGCCTAACATCACTTGAATTATAGAAAGAAAGGATGACAAAGGGAAATTTTATTCATCTCATGTTTGGTTTTCTTCTCAGATATGAACTGGGCAACTCAGAATCTTCCTAAGGTAGAACATACCACAGTGCATCTACCCTATATGCCACTGCTGTGGAGAATATGGTGGTTCTGGGAAGTTGTCTCTTTGCCATATATCATTGATAATGGAAGAGCTTTGTCTTTTAGCTCTTTACTTTTGTTTAGTGTATGTTAATTGCTTTAGAAATGGTGCCTTTACAAAAGTCAGGTTGCTAAGTCATGCCAAATAGTTCATTGAGGAAGAGTTCAAGAGGATTACTTAGTAACCCCTATGACAAATGGTATTTACTAATAATTTCTCCAAGTTTGCTGAACATCTTCATATTCAATATATTGCAAATCAATTATTCTTCATTCCCCTTATATCTTTTTTTCCTAAAATCTTTTCTTTTAATAGAAACTAAACTCGTGGGAGCCCAGATTTGAAACCTTACTTTCATCCTAGGATCTTTCTACTCTCTCATCACTTTATCCTCAAATTAGTTGCCAAATCTTGCCCTTTTTACATTTTCGGTATTTCTCTCATTAATCCTTCTTCACTCACATTGCCACCACTAATTCAGGTCCTCATTAATTCTCACTTAGACTATTTTAATAGGTTCCTAATTTGGTTCACTGTATCCAGATTCTTACCTCTCTATTGTATATTTAATACAATTGCCAGAAAAAAATTTCCTATGGGACTATTTTTGTCTTTTTTTTGTTATTTTTAAATTTTATTTATTTAGAATATTTTCCCATGGTTCCATGATTCATGATTTTCCCCACCTCTCTTTTCTCCTCCCTCCTATAGACGACAAGCAATTCCATTGGGTTATACATGTTCAATACCCATTTCCATGTTATTCATCTTTGCAATAGTGATCTTTTAATGTCGAAACCCCAATCATATCTCCATCAAACCATGTGATTGATCATATGTTTTTCTTCTGCTTTTCTGCTCCCACAGTTCCTTTTTTAGATGTGGATAGTGTTCTTTCTCATAAATTCCTCTGGATTGCTAATGGACTATTTTGATGCATCTAAAATATATCTTCTTTTTTCTCTTGACAGCACAACCAACAAAATTCAGTCCCTCATTGCCATTAGTCTTCACTGCTTTGTTTACCTCCTAATTGGCCTCCTTTCATTTAATCTCTTCTGCTCTCTAGCCTGTCCTCTATACCTTACACATCAAATGCACTAAACCAGTGTGGTCTGAGACAAGAGTACTTCCTTAACCAGATTAAAATGCAATTGGAAATATTTAATAAAATAAGTAAAAATATAATAGACTAAAGATATTGTTAATATGTGATTTTCTAAGTTAATATGCAACCACAGGGATTCTTGTATACAGTTTAATGCCTAACCTTTTTTTTTATTTTGACACCACTGCGCTATAATGTCCATATAAAATAATCTATAAAAATCAATTAAAAATACAAAACAGGAACACTAACAACAGATGTTACAATGTCATCCTCTGGCCAAGATGCTTCAGTGGTTTCCTCTTCCTTCTAGGATAAAATATAGGTTCTTCCTTTGACAATTTAGTATCAGCCTCTCCTGTGCTGATCACACATTACTCTCCTTGGCATACTGTTTCTTCTACATGAGTCCATCTCCCACATTTGGGCCCTTTACAGACTGTGCTTTATAACTGGAATGATCTCCTTCTTTACCTCAGGCTCATGATGTTAAAAGGTAAACTTTTGCTACAGTGAGTAATTATGGTTATTAAAAGCACCCTGGGGCAGCTAGATAGTATCTAGGTGGTACCTAGGCAGCTAGGATAGAGTACCAAGCCTGGAGCTCAAATCAAGCCAGATACTTAGTAGCTGTGTGACAGCAGACAATTCATCTAACCCTGTTTGCCTCAAATTCCTCATCTATAAAATAAGCTGGAGAAGAAAAGGCAAATCACCTCAGGATCTTTGTCAATAAAACCCTCAAGTAGGGTCACAAAAAGTTGGACACAATAGAAACAACTGAACAACAACAACAAAACACCATACAGTCCTAGTTGTAATCTTGTATTCAGATAGATCATTTTTATAGAACTTTCCTAAGATATAAATATTCTGTTTATCTAGGTATATCTAGGCATAGATTTTTTCTTTTTTTGTTCTTGATTTTTTGCCTTATTTCATGCTGATACTCATAAAATTATTAATCAAAGTCTTCTATGAGTTTGTACTTGTCATAAAATTTTATGAGTGGGTGACAGTTCTAGGAGATTTTTTTAAAAAACCTTTAGTCATACAAACAATTAATAAATCAACAATCATTTCTTAAATTACTATTATGCTCCAAACTTTTGTTAGATTCTGGGAATACAAAAATATGAAATGAAAATAAAAAGAAGATAATAATGTATGCTTTCACAAGATTCCATTCTAATAGGAGAGATAATACATAATGATACACAGCCTAAAAATAAAGAAATTAAATGCAAATAAATTAAAAATTAAATATAAAATAGCTCAAAAGGGGGGATCATTGGTAGTGAGACTGAGTTTCAAGAAATTCAACTTTTAACAAAAAGTTGTGCTTGGGAAGTCCCTCAAAGAATGATTTTATGAGTTGAAGGATATGAAATCCATTTTGGGGATGGAAGATGGCCCACTGAAGAAACATTGAGATGGGTGATGGAGTGCTATGTAGCAGCAACAGAGAAAATCCCAGCTAATCTTCACTGCAGAGTGTGAGAGTAATGTACAATTATGTGGGAAAGATGGGTAGGAAGTCAGATTGCAAAGATCTTTAAAAACTAGGTGGAGGAATTTATGTTCTATCTAGAGCAATGGAAAGCAGAAGACAAATCAAGAGGCTACTGGAATAACCTAGTGTAGGAGGTAATGAGGAACTGAACCATGGTGGTTGTTGTGTGACTAGAGAGAGAAGGTGGGATGAGGTGTTGTAGAAGTAGGAACAAGAAGGATTGGCAACTGTTTGGAATTATGGTTTTGAGGGAGAGTAAGGAATTGAGAATAATGCTAAAGTTATGAACCTGGAAGATTAGAATAATGATGGTGGTTTTGACGGAAATGGGTCAGCTTAGAAAAGAATAGATTTTGAGAAAAATATCAGTGAAATTTTGGACATGTTGAGTTAGAGACAGACATTTGGGGAAAGACTGGGTCTGTATATATAATCTGAAAGTCATTTTAAGAAATATCATAATTAAATCCATTGGATATGATGTGGTTATCCAGAGAGAGTATAGAGAAGAGCAGGTCCCAGACTTGGGCAACATATACTTTTAAGGGGCAATAAAGATAATGGGTTATCAAAAGAGTAATTAGAATGTTAGATAACTAGTAGAGGGTAGTGTCACAAAATGCCAAAGAGGAGTAAATGTTCAGGAAGGGTGGTGAATATATTAAATGAAGCAGATAGGTCAAGATAGATGAGGACTGAAAAGATTTTGTCATATTTAGCTATAAAGAGATTGTTGATAACTACAGGGAGGAGAATTTAAATTGAATAATGACATTAGAAGCCACATTATAAAAGGTTGAATAGTGAGGGAAGAGGAAGTAGATGCAACAGACATGTAGAGCTTTACATGGAGTTTGGCAAAGAAAGAATGAAAAATGCAAATCAATTTTCTAAAAAAACAACAACAACAAAACAACAGTGGTCAAACATGATCTTATCTTTTCCACATCTTCTACTTGTGTATACTTTACAAAATCTTTTATGAAAACCTGAATGTTCCCTACTCCATGCCTAGACAGACCAGTCTCAAAATTATTTAATATGAATGAAAATGTATGCATTCAGGTTGGTAATTGCTTCCCTTACACTGTGTCTATGTGATCTTTTCCACCTTTAGAATCATCCTTTCTTCAAACTTGAAATTTGTTCCTTGAGTACCTTTCAAAAATCTCTCATCTATATACTGTAAAATTTTGTTAAGCCCATTAGCTTGTCCCAAATTCATCCTCTTAAGTTGTAAGGCCATTTTCTTACATAATACAATGGATCCCAATGTGGTAGATTCCAAATGTGATGGCTCTTTTATTATAACTAATACATTTGTTCCATTTAAATTTATTTGACCTATTTTTATTTTTATTAACCTATTTTTATCTACATATACTGTTGGAATGATTTAACTTAACTTCTCACACCAAGATCTTTCCTAAGTTTAATTTTTAACTTATTCATCATTGTTCAGCCAATACTAATCATTACTGACCCTTCTATTCAAATGAGATAGCATATATAAAGCACTTTATGAAACTTTAAAATGTTATGTAAATGCTATTATTATCATTAACTGCAATATATTATAAATGTTTTATCCTCTAAACTGATGTTGTTGTAGGTTCCCATGTATTGCTGAATGGTAAAGTTCCCAAGTATCCTCTGGTTACTTTTTAAATGATTATTTATCATTTTAGTGATTATTTTTAGTCACACTTTTTGAAGAAATAGTGATAAAATAAATATATCTTTACTTCTCTCTATGTCCTATTTTTTCTGATGATAACTTTTTCAATCACACTAATTTAGAGATTCTAATCACACAGAATACCTACATCTTGTTTTTATCATTTCTTCTTGTGGTATTTAATTTGACCTTTTACTCTATTGAGTTTAGGGTCTGCATACTTCCACTTCTCTTGGAAATGATTATTATATGCATTACCAGTAATCTTCTGCCTTTTAAGACAGATACTTTGATTTTTTTTTTGATGTCATTAGGTCTTGGCCTTATCCAGTACCTTCAAATTGTCTGATTGAAGAAAGTATTATTCAGGTACAGGTATGAGACATCTAAACAGTCTCTTTATCCTCTTTCATTTTTTTGTTCTGAATCATAATATCTAACCTTTTTTTCTTTCCTTTTTTCCTCTTCTGGGCCTACCTTGGCCTTAAAATAAACAAATTACAAGATGTATAGACTCAGGTTATAGCTTATCAGATTCTTCATATAATTTTTCTGTGACCTTATCCTCCAAAATAGATACTGATACATAAATTTAATTTGTCTTCCTAATGATTCATTTACAAAGAATTTCAGAATGGCCAACTGTTGCTTGAGATGATGTTTATTGTTGATTTTGGTTGTAGCATAAAATCAACCCCCTTCCCCATCCCCAGTTCCTTCATTTCTCCCAAAAAGAAAAAAGTTTGTCCTGTGCCTCCAATTACCTATACTACATATGGGAAACTAGGTGGTGCAGTGGAGAGAATACCTAGTGTGGAGTCAAGATTACCCTCTTTGCCTCAGCTTCCTCACCTGCAAAATGAATTGGAGAAGGAAATATCAAACTACTCCATTGTCTTTGCTAATAAAACCCCAAATGGGGTCGTGAAGAGACAGACATGATTGAAACAAAGTGAAAAACAAATGTGATGTCAGTATAGAAATAATTCAGCTACTCAAGTGAGGAGTGAGCTCATTGGTTGTTGGACCAAAATTATAACAAGCATAAGAAACATTAAATTCATGTGTGTATATATACATATAGATGTATATATATTTAAGCACTTCAATAATTTGTTATTATCCTCACTTTACAGATGATGAAATTGAAGCAAGCATATGTTAAGTGACTAGGTTAAGGATGATAAAGGTACATATTTAAGAATGCTTTTTAAAAGTTTTTTCGATGTCACCACAACTACAAAAATGGATTCATAGTAAAGTCAATTTCTTAACAAGATGAGGATGATAGTAAAAAATCTATGAGTATTTGTTTAAACTTTTAATAACATGGTGTTTACAGTGTATGCCTTGAACACTGTGGATAGTTAATACTTTTTAATTGAATGAATTAAAAAAGTAGTTTTCAGAAAATATGAATGTTGAATGTGAAGAGTTAAATACTGTGAAAAAGAGAATTATGTAAATATAAACATGATATAAACCATTATTACTATTTTTTGTGCTGTGAGCAACTTAACTCACCAGGATTTTTTCTCTTTCCCTCTCTGGGAGCATCCTTTGAGAAAATCACATATTGGCATCCCTAGTCTTTGAATTGGAAATGCTTAATTAAAAGAAAAAGGTATAATAATAATAGCCAGTCGATGAACAATTCTTCAGTTCTAATGAGATCAGCTTTCTTTCATATGATCTCATAGATCTTTCTATTCTTGTGAAACAGGTGAGAGACAAAGTATTATTATTGTTTCTTTTATTGCTTTTATTGAAACTGTTATTATCTGTGGAAATCATAAATGACTTTCCCAAATCAATTGAATTACTGTTAGGAACTGATTTACAGGTCATATGAACGGAGATCCTATTCCAATGACTTCATGTGACCTGGAAGTTACTTTCTCATATTCTTCTCTAGTGATACCGGGTTTCTAACAGACTTTCCCAAACTGGAAAGACTTTGAATCAGAATCAATGATGTATGTCTTTCACCAGAGGAGTGGGTTGCTTGAGTTAAAATATTTATTAAGCTCAGACTGCGCTAGACACAGTAATAGTTTTTGAGGATATAAAGACAAAAATGAAACAGTTCCTGCTTTCAAGGAGATTACATTCTATGATAGTAGGAAACAACACATGCACACACAAATGTATACAATATACATTTAGAGCACATGCAAAGTATCCTTATAAGGAAGGAATTAGTACCTTGAAGGAATAGGGAAAGCTTCATGGAGAAGTGGTTGTTTTAGCTGAATCTTGAAGGAAATCTAGGATTCCCAGATAGAAGTGGAGAGGGAGTGTATTCCAAGCATAGGAGAGAATTCTTGCTAATTCATGGAGATGGGAGATGAGAGATGCAATGTGGTGTATGAGAGAAAGCAAGAAGACTGTTTTGTCTAGATTCTAGTTTTACTAGAATGAGCAGAGAAGACTAAAATATAATTAAACTGGAAAGGGAGATGTGATCCCAGTTGTAATGAACTTAAAACACAAAATAAGTCAGCCTAAGTTTGATCCTAGAACTCATAGAAACCTAGTGAAAATTATTAGATAGAAGAGGGGCATCTTTAGACAAATACTTTGATAAAATAGTTTTTGAAGCTGAGTGTAGAATAGATCTGAGTGGAGAATAACTTGAAGTAGTGAAGCAGTAAGAGGGTTATTGGCAAGAAATAATGATAGACTGAACCAGGGTATTGGTAATGTGAGTGAAGCAGAGGCAACATAGAGGAGAGATGTCAGAGATAATAACTATAAGATTGGGCCATTATTCAGATAGACCAAATGAGTTATTAGGAAGAGTTGAGGGTGATGAAGTTACAAATCTAAGGGACTAGAAGGATTGTCATATATTGATAGATTAGCGATGCATGAAAGGAGGATAGATATGGTCAAGGGCAGAGTGGGGAGAGATAATGAATTTTGTTTTGGATATGTTGAGTTTGTCTCTGGGACAATGACGAAGACAGAAACCACATTGAAAGAGGATCACTGTATGATAAGCTAAACTAGAGAAGGATTGAAGGATAAATAGATTTAGAGTTTGAAGGGAACTTTGGGGCTCTTAAATCAAATCTGATTTTAAAGATCAGCAAACTGAGGCTTTGGCAGATTAGATGACTTGCCCAGGGCCACACTACTAAGTGTCTGAGGTTGGAGATGAATCCATGGCTTCCTGATTTCAATTCCAGTTCTTCACTTACTGCAACATCTAGTTGCTTCCTTTAGGTATGAGATAGTAATGAAATGTTCCACTAAAGCCATTTTTACAGAAAGCATATTAAATTAAAGAAAGTTTATGGTCTGTATAAATAGGGGGAGTATCCATGACACAAAAATCAGATATTTTGAAGATTTAGTGAAATATTAGAATTAAGTTTGATAATATTGGAATGTGGCATTCCATATCAAATTGGCTGCCAAAATTGATCTTTTCTGCCCTTACAACACCTCTTGCCTATGTCTCTTTCTTTTCACTCACATAGTCCCATCCCCCAGTTCAGATTTCCCTCTGCCAGTCTCAGTTCTTTCTCCACTTCAGTCCATACTCCATGTAATGATTATCCAAAAACAGAGGCCTGAGCATAGAGTATCCCTACACAAAAGTCTCCAGAGGTTCATAATTTTATCTGGAATCAAATACAAATGCTTTAGTTTGGCATTTACATTCTGACCACAACATACTACCCCTGTTACACATTACTTAAAGGCCTTGCTGTTCTCACCTAGAACACATCTCCTACCTTCATGACTTTGCACTGATTATCCTCCCATCCTCAGAATGCTTTTCTTTCTACCTCCCCCTCTTGGAAGTCCTCATTTCCTTCAAGACTCGGCTTCTCCGTGAAACCTTCCTTTCTCTTTCAAGCTATTGGAGGATTCTACTTCCTTTAATACTGACTTGTTTGTGTTTTACATATACTTATATCCTACACCATCTCTTTCTTTGCAATGTAGAAGGCAATAATGGTTTCACTTTTCTTCTTCCACACAATCAGATATCACTGTGCTTGGCACAGAGTTGATCCTCAATAAATAAAAACTATCTAATTCTCACAATTTCTACTCTATGAATTAATATTAGTAATAAGGACTGCACCTGGGATCTTACAGTGGAGAGAACTCCCATATAAGAATACATCCTCTACCAAAGTAAATGGGCAGCAACTCTGCAACTATATCTTAGAGAACTAAGAGGTCGAGTCAATTTCCCAGTATTATAAAACAAGTATGTCAGAAGTACAAACTAAAACTAGGTCTTCTTAGCTTTGAGAACAGCTCTCTATCCACTATACTATAATGCTTCTCTTACCAATAATAATAGCTCTTATTTTTAGCCACCATATACCCCCCAAATGAAGGGAATATTCATATCCTTTACAAACTTTTCCATGGCTTATTTAATAGTCTCCTGATGCAGTGTTCAGTATCTTTGTGCCTTTGGGTCACCCAGCTATGATGGGTGAGTTTTTGACTCATCTCCTTAATATTCCACTTTCTGTATTATCTTCCCTATTTAGAATGTGAGCTCCTTGAATTCAGAAACTGTCATGCTTGCTTGTATCTCCATACCCATCATTTAGCATAGTACTGGACACATAATAAGCATCTAATTAGTTTTTTTCTATCTATCTATCTATCTATCTATCTATCTATCTATCTATCTATCTATCTATCATCTATCTATCTATCTATCTGTCTGTCTGTCTGTCTGTCTGTCTGTCTGTCTGTCTATACACCTCTATCTCTCTGTCTCTGTCTATCTGTCTGTCTCCCTGTTCTTATTTTCACATTTTGTAGAGTGACTATATATGATGGAGGGAGCCCAATAGCTATCTAATGCAAACCATACCTGGCCAGTTATGACAAATTTGATTCATTGGAGAACTTTCTTTTTAGTTTGCTCTGAGCCCCACCTATAATGGCAACACTCCTATAGCAGAATGACATGGGGAGATATCTCAGGCATATGAGTTTTTTCAATAGTGCAGCACTATTCCTTCCACCTAGAGAGGATGAAACTTCCCTGGGAGATAATAGAAGGTTCACCAGGCAGTTGGCCAGCAGGCATGCCTTCCTCAAGGGGAAAGTCTTGGGGGTAATAAAGTACTGCACAGCTTGCCCAAGAAGTACACAACAGCTGTGAGAAAAAAATAGGGTCAAAATGTAGTTGATATCATGTGTCACAGTGTAATAGTTTAGAGCTGTTAAGAGAAAATTTAAATGCAAATGTTATTTAATAGGATTGTTAATCATTATCAAAGGATGAATTATAACCTCAGTTTGGAGGCTTTCTCCTTTCTAAACTTGTATTTGATTTTTCCACTTTTTTTCTGAATTCATTCCTGCATTTTCATCCAGTGAGTAGGTATTGTAAAGTTAGTTTGATCATTTTTGCCACCATTCATTTTTTTCTAAATGATTCTTTTATTTGAACCTGTGTCTTTTTATTGATTAAGATGTTTGTTCATCCATATTTCTATTATATTTGTAGATTTGGAATGCCCCTGATGTTTTAGTTCTCAAAAATGTCCTTGTGCTATCCTGTCATTCTTTGTTTCAAGATTCCTATTTTGGAAAGAAGAAAGATAAAATTATTTATGTGTATACACATACATACATATATGTAACAAACAATGCAATAAAGGGTTCTTCACTTGAGGTTTATAATTCAGTCTTTAGAAATACTTTGATAGCTATATTTCAATCGAATGGGTTTCCTTTGTAATCCTATTCATTTTATTTTATGCATTTAAAAACATTGATCTGAAAAGGGCTCTAAATAGGCTTCATCAATCTGTCAAAGAGATCTTTGATACACAAAAACATGTTAAATGGATAGACATCTTCTAAAGGGAACTTAAGTGGTAAAAATTGATTTCAAACTTAGAAAGAGGGTGAAGATAAATAGTTCAAGATATGTATCTTTAAAAATTATTATACTTTATGTTCTGTGAAAAACACCCATGGCTATTTTACAAATTCATAGGGAATGAGTCAAAAGCAATGTGATATATGTGTGTATGTATATAATTCTAAAAACTTGACTAAAAATTGAAACTACCAATAATTTTACCAAAGTAGTAGGCTATAAAGAAAGCCACATAAATCATCAACATTTCTATATATCACTAACAATGTCATATAAGAAGAGATAGTAAGAGATAAATCATTTAAGTTGACCATAGATAGAATAAAATAACTAGGACTATAACTTCCAAAATGAATCCAGAAGCTATAGGAAAATAATTATATAAACTTCTTATACAGATAAAATCAGATTTAAGTAACTGGCAAAATATTAATTGTTCATGGATGGGCAAAGCCAATGTAATTCAAAGGACAATCCTACTTAATATATTTCTTCAATTCTATCCCAATTAAATAGTGCAAAATAATTTATCTAGAAAAAATAATAAAGTTTGTTTAGAAGAATGAAAGTTCAAGAATATCAAAGGAAATAATAAAAAGTGTTAAGGGAGAATGTCTAGCAGTACCAGATTTCAGGCTACATTATATAGCAGCAGTTATCAAAGCTATCTGATTCTGATTAATAAATAGAAATGCAGATCACTGGAACAGAGCAAACATATGACAGTCATAAAAAAAATTCTAGTAACTTTGTGTTTGACAAAGGTAAGGTTCCAAATTTTTGAAATAAGAATTCACTATTTTCTATAAAATGGTTGGAAAAATTGGAAAAATCTGCTTAGCAGAAACAGCATTTACCAAGAAAAGATCAAAATGGATCTAAAACTTACATATAAAGGGAGATATTTTAAACAAGATGAATAGGGAACATATCAGCTATCGGATTTATGGATACTAAAACAAGTTAGGGATACATAAATAATGATAAGATGTAGAATTGATTATTTCAAATATATTAAATTGAAAAGTTTTTGTACAATTAAAACTTGGATAGTCAAGATTAGAACGAAAATAATAAGTTAGGATACATTTTATAGACAGTTTTTCAGAAGGGGTCTCAGATTATCTTGTCAAATATAAAAAAATACAAGACATTCCCTCATTGATAAAAGGTCAAATGATATTAACAGACAAGACTTCAAAACTGTACATAATTATATGAAAATACATTAATTCATTATTGATTAGAGTAATTCAAATAAAAACAATTCAGAAATATCATTTCATACCTGTCAGATTAGCTAAAATGATAAAAGGGTAAAATGACAAATGTGTGAGATATGGAAAAATAGAGACCCTAATGCATTGTTAGGGGAACTGTGAACTCATTCAATGCTATACACATATATTTGTAATATGATGTAACATAATACAATATAACAATACAACATAATGCGATGAAATTCAATGTAATATTATATTGCATACCATTATGTAATGTAATAAAAGATATGTCTATACAATATAACAGAATATAAACTTGATATAACATGAAAATAGACTATTGAAGAGGGAACCCTCTAGTTATGAGATGATTATTTTTTTCCTCCATTTTACTTCAGATGAAAATTTAATGTAATACAGAAGAGAAGTATGAAAGGCATTTTCTCCTAAGAAAACAAACCAAAGCAAATTTGAAAAAAATGGATTGTATTTTAGCCGTGTAACTTTCACTTAATTCAGTTGTCTGGAATAGAATGTTTTGCAACAGTATATTCAAATTTCTTCATAACAAAGTAAATGAAAAAGGTGATACTATTCTTCATTCTTTCATATATTATGTAAAATAAAGCCTAGGTTAATTGTATTGTTTTATTCTGTACTTTGGTTATTGAATTTTCAAATAAAAATAAATTTTTATCACAAACTTCTAATTTACGTTTTAATCATCCTTCAAAATGAGAAAGCATATGATATTCCAGTGTCATTCTTCACAACTATGTTCATTGTTTCACAAAAAGTAATGAGAGAACCAGATTAAAATATAATTCAGAAATGTTTAACAAAATAAATAAAAATACAATAGAACATATGTGATAATAATTTGTGGTTTTCTAAATCAATATAACACTTCTCATTTGCATTTGTAATTGAATTTGAGACCATATTATATTATATAAACATGAATAAAGTTAGAATTTGTGTCAAAGTACTCTTGGCTATAAGACCACAAATTATTATCACATATGTTCTATTGTATTTTTATTTATTCTGTTAAACATTTCTGAATTATATTTTAATCTGGTTCTCTCATACTTAGAATACTAGAAAGTAGAGTACATGCATCAGGGGCAGGAGTTTGACTCCTCTGATATGGTAGATACAGAGATAGTTTTGTAGCCAAGAGTACTTTGATACAAATTCTAACTTTATTCATGTTTCCTATATGACCCTGGCAATTCATATCTTGGTGTTTTGTTGCTACTGTTGTTCAGTGGTGTCTAATTCTTGTTGATGCATTTGGGGTTTTCTTGGCAAGGATACCGTAATAGCTTGCACTTTCCTTCCCCAACTCTTTCCAGATGAGGAAACTGAGGCAAACAGGGGTAAATGACTTGCACGGAGACACACACTGAGTTAGTGTCTGAGGTCAGCTTCATCCAGTGGGCCATCTAGCTGTTGCCTTGGTGTGTTATTCAACTCTGAGTATGTACTGGGGAAAAGGTATCAGCCAAATTGGAAGAGGATGAGATCACCAGCCTTGACATAAATGAGATGGAAGGGACCTTAGAGACCATCTAGTACAACCCTTTCCTTTTATGGTAGAGGAACCAAGGTCCAGAAATTTTAAGTCTATTATCTGGGGTCACATGGGCAATTAAAAGCCGAGATGGGATGTGAACACAGGCCCTCAGCCACCATATATAACACAATTTGTATTATATTACTCTATCTTTTGTAGTCCTCATCTTAGGGAAGAAAATATATGGTACAATTATCATAAAATAACTTTTTAAAAAGTGTGTAAAAATAAGAAATGTTAAGTAATTCAATGACAAAAAATATCTAAACATGGGTCATGAATTCTAGATGGAGAGAAACATAGTGTCAAAGCTGTTTTGGGGAAGGAGGGTTTGGATTTAAATAGTTTTGACATTAAAGAGCCTTTTTTGAACATAAGGGTGACATGAATGAAACAATATCTACATTGGTTTATTCTCATCACTGTGTAGAGGAAGGATTAAGAATAGGGAGTGACAGAAAGCAGGGAAGAAATATAAGATTCTATTCTAATTGGAGCTACCATAACAGGTAGAGATGTCTTTCAATAAAGACTTTAAGCTTGATGTTGCTAATAAAATAAGGACTTTGAAATTACAGTTCTTGAGCCAGTTAGAATTTAGTTAGGTTGACAAGATTTGTAATTATATTTATATATATATATATATATATGAGAGATATATTTTCTATTTCAAATAATTGATGTATGCTATATATTTCATATCTATATGAAATAACTATATATGATGAAAAACTAGAGAATATGCTTTGGGGAGCAGAGAAAGAAAAAGAAGATTGTAAGTTAATATGGAAAGGTTTGGGCAAGAGTCTTTAAGAAGGCACTGAAGTAAAAGTAGAATTTGAAATGGTGAAAATAAAGACAGTTGTACCCTCTGGGACAATAGAAAGAAAAAAGAAAAGACAGGGCAGACATGAGAAATCATTTGGCCCTTAAGCAAGGGAATGTGTTGGTTGGTATCTAATGAGAAAACAGAGAAAGGATTCATTTGCCATTCATTCATTCATTCATTTATCCTTTCTCTATTTTTTTATTCAAAAATATTTCTCATCCCTATTTTGTGTTCTAGATCCCCTGTGGGATGCAAAAATGAATAATATCCTTGATTTCAGGGATTACTCTATTATTTTATCTCACAGATATCAAAACCCAATCAGTACTAGGGATACTCTACAGTACAGTACAGTATCATAGCATACGCTATAAGTGTTTTTTGGCTGAGAAGTGAATATTCAATGTAATTCCAATTTTGGAGCTGGAATATGATGTAAATTGCCTTTTGGAAAAAAAACTGGGATGAAGAGAAAGGATCAGGTTGCTTACTATTGTTACTAAAGATATAGTTTTATGTTCATTAATTAATAAGGTGGAAGTCTTCATAGGTTGATTGCCAGTATATATTTTCTCCTTCAAATTTTATTTTTCTAGAAGATAAGAACCAATCACTTCTTCCTTATTCCCAGGTTACTCTAAAGACTAAATAGAACTTACTTGTTTGAAAATTTTTATTTAATTAATTAATTTAGAATATTTTCCATGGTTACACGATTCATGCTCTTTCCCTCCCCTCTTCCCATCTCTCTCCCATAGCCAACTAGGAATTCCACTAGGTTTTACATGTGTCGATCAAGACCTATTTCCATATTATTGATATTTGCATCAGTGTGATAAAGTCTACATCCCCAGTCATATCCCTATCAACTCATGTGATCAAGCAGTTTTTTTTTTCTTCTGTGTTTTTTCTTCCACAGTTCTTTCTTTGGATGTGGATAGTGTTCTTTCTTATAAGTCCCTCAGAATTGTCCTGGATCATTGCATTGCTGCTAGTAGAGAAGTCCATTACATTCGATTGTACCACAAGTGTATCAGTCTCTGTGTACAATGTTCTCCTGGTTCTGCTCCTTTCACTCTGCTCAATTCCTGGAGGTCTTTCTAGTTCACATGGAATTCCTCCAGTTCATTATTCCTTTGAGCACAATAGTATTCCATCACCAACATATACCACAATTTGTTCAGCCATTCCCCAATTGAAGGGCATCCCCTCATTTTCCAATTTTTTGCCCCCACAAAGAGCTCAGCTATGAATATTCTTGTACAGGTCTTTTTCCTTATGATCTCTTTGGGGTACAAACCCAGCAGTGCTATGGCTGGATCAAAAGGCAGACAGTCTTTTAATGCCCTTTGGGCATAGTAGAACTTAATAAATAAGGTAAACCTAAAAGTAATGCAGAGAAAGGGATAGAAGAACAATTTAATTTTTTGGCCAGAGTATGGCCTTTTTTATAGTAATCATGTGAAACTGCCATTATCTAATTGGTCACCATGGGTAGAGAGCTAAAGAAACTAGAGAGCTAGCAAAATTAGGCTGAAATTCATCATTAAATGGCATTGTCACGTGTATTACCTTACAATTTACTCTTATGCCTATATATATATTTTTGCCCCAGGATTGGGACCAAGAATGGGCTACAAGATGGAGACCAGTCAGCCAGTCATTTTATCCACAAGCATTTAATTCATTACTGTGCCTTTGCTGAAGCATTTAAGCATTGACTTCTTTAACCACCACTACAAGGCCCATACCATAAGAAGTTATCAACTAAAATTCCCATGCAGTATTACATTATCTTCCCTCACATATTTTGTCATTTGATATTTAAAAAATTTTAAATATCTCAATTACAACATATAAATTAATTCTTTCACCCTTTTTATCAATTTTCATCTGTTGGAACTTGTATCTAATTATAATATAGAATATTTAGACTATCAAGAGTAACTAGGTATGTTTTGTCCATATAACTAATTAAAAACACCACTTTGATTTATAAATTAGCTTGGCCCTTTCTGCTCATATTCAGTTAGCATTTGAGGAATCTTTTCATTCAATATTGTCTTTTCTGGATGTGTTGATCCTCTTATTCAACTCTTTTCTTCCTCTAGTTATCTAATGGTTATGGACATGTGACTCAGAGAGAGAGATGACTTATATTAGGGTGATTTCCTTTCAGATTCATTTTTGTGATTCACATTTACCTACAAGTGGTTTATCTTCATCTATTACACTTCAAACTGTAGTCAAGGGACCCCAAGATGTACATTGCTTTTGTGACAGTGGCCTCCCATTTTAGGGTCAATTATTCAAATTTTGGCTTCCACCTCCCACTGTCTTGATAACTGAAATAATAAAATACTCAAAGTTGGGGAAAATTAAGGCAAAGAAATCACAGTAGTTCTGTAGGGGTATAGACAAGCATTTGTTTTTCAAACTGCTAGAATTCATTTTAGTTGTAGAAAAGTTTTTTAATCACCTTTAATGTTCAGACCACAGAATTATGTAATATGACTGTACAAAGCATTTGCTTTCTAAAGAAGGTGCAAATATAAATAAATGTTTGTCCCTGCCCTTAAGAATTTTAGCATCTTGTACAGAAGGGAATCTATTTATATAGGTAACCATATTACTCCTTTTTTAAAAAGAATATTGAAGTTCTCTTCTTAATATCAAAGGAAAGGTGTTTCACTTTGGGAAAGAATAGATTGAAGTGTAATGCTATGAAGATTATGAGATGCAAACAATGAATGTTACTGGGGGCAAATTTACATATAGAGAATGTAATTTATTCCCTTTGGGAAGTAAAACAGATGTTATTTGGGCTGACAGAATTCCCAACACTTGCTGTCAGAACTTTAAAAAAATTAGGAAAATATCGTTAATAATTAAGAGCCAGTTGTGGGAATTAGCATGAAGCTTGTGGCCTGCAGGCCAGAAAGCCAAAGAAAAAGAATGACTGAGTCCTGATCCTTACTTCTTGTTTTCTTTGGAGGATTTTATTTTCTCCACAGCTTTAATATTATCATTCATCAAATGCAAGAAATTCATATCTGATCAATAATAACATCATAATTGATATTAGTGGACCATTTTCAGGTGTATATGCATTATGTATATTCATGCTTACATGATATATGGCTAGGTAGCTGAAACAGATAGATTGAATTTGTTTGTCCATATAATGATAAAACTTTTAGAAAAGCCCTGCCCTATATCCTGAGCACCAGCATGCTCAGTGTAGTTTATTGGTGAGTTGTGTGTTCCTTCGCACACACAAATGCATATATTTATTTTTACTAAGTGGTTAGAAGGTTACTTTAAAATGGTGGTGTATGTTAGCATTTCCAATAAGCTAAATCCAAATCCACATCACTGAGACAGAACCTGACGGTTGCAAGTAGTTAAGGAATTTTATTCCTGTATGTGGTTAAATATTTTAGAAGAGATGTAGAAAAGTATCAGTTGTCTTTCTTTGGAGGAAGCTCTTTACTTTTTATTTCTTGAAAATCTTATTTAAACTTTTTAAATATTCAGAGCATCTTTTAAAAAAATCAATTCACTGTGTTGGTTGCATGGGTCTAGTAGTGATAACTACCTACATTCTGAACCATTACCATCAAAATATGCTGGTTGTGAATCCAAACAAACCTGAAAATGTAGACCAAACAAGAGAGCTCAAATGATAAAATATTTCAAGATGATGGTTCGAATTTAAATATGGATGATGACTTTGAAAAAAATTATAGGAGGAAATGTGATTAAGATATACTAAATGGAAATCCATACAAAACCAGTGAAATTGTTAAAATATTCAAATATGCCATATTGTAACAAGAAAGCAATGTAATGCACTGAAATCAGCAATAGAACAGCTGTGTTTTAAAGGACAGTACTTTGAATGTCACTTGACAATTTGCTTTCAATTAGAAGTAATTTACAGGAAGATGCCCACAAGCTAATCTTTACAGGATAATTAAGTTCCATTTTCTTTACTTTTAATTAAAAAGCAGAAAAGATTTAGCTGATCCATAAAAAATGTTCTGTTTAAACATTCATCAGACTTCACACTCTTTTTTTGTTATTTGTTGTAGCAGATGTTATCAAAAGTGCAGTCTGCTCTGTTTTAAACCATGAATATTTGGTAAGTGAAACATGAGTTTCAATAGGCGTGGACTACGGAGGTATGATCATCTAACATCTGTATGTTCAAATAGCCATAAAACAGACACTGCAGCTTTTATTTCTTCATTTTCTTCCTTATATTTAATTAGAATTTAGAAGCTGATTATGTTAAATTGAGGAACACTGGAATTGTTGAATGGCTGTACTATACCTGTGGATGAATTATTTTTAAAAGGAAAAAAAATTTAGTTGTGATAGTATCAGTCAGGATGCTACATTGTCTTACTTCTTCCACCTGGATATTAACATTGTATATGACCAATTTGAACAGCACTGTGGGTGAAATTTTGAACATTGGGAAGTCAAATGATACAAAAAAAAGGACAAAGACAGTTAAGACTTTTCTTCTATACATATATGTAATTGAGGTATTTGGCATTAAAAGTCTCTACTTTTATTTTTTTAATTACAATGTGCCCCATAAACTATGTTTTCTCAAGATCCAAGAAATGTAAACATTTGAAATAACCATTGGATGCTGAAATTACAAAGCATATAAAAGAACGGGCTTCTGAACTAGCAAATATTAAAAGAAAATTTAGTTCAGGTAACTATGTGTGTGTCAGGTATGCTCTTTAGCACCTGTCATCATAATTTGTTGGTGACTAGTGTGGTTTACAAAAAGTAAAAATGCTAGAACATTTCTGTGGCTTGAAAAAATATCATTATGCCTATTTTGTAGAAGCATATATGTACTTTTACTTATTTTTCTGTTTTATATGTTTGTCTTTATACCTGTTGAATATGCTCAGAAGAATATAATCTTCAATACAGAAGCTGTGTCATTTTTTCTTTGTACCTTTTATGCTAAGCAGGGTACATTGCATATAGTGCATATAGTAAGTGCCTAATAATTGTTTGTTGGAGTCATTAGAGTGGAAATAAATGAATTATCTTGATTTTTTACTTTAAATATTTTATATTTTATAAATAATATAGATATTTAAATATTTTTGTTCAATGCATATGATTAACTTTCAAGGGATGAAAAGGTAATTTGTTTTAACACATAAATTCTTAGTTTTAACATTATTATAAAGATTATAGCATATAAATGACTTATTTATATGTTTTAACACCTAAATCTGAACTAGTACTGCTCATATGTTGGTTAAAAATAATACTTTCTCAGGATCAACTTGGTGGCTCAGTGGATTGAAAACCAGATATAGAGATGGGAGGTCTTTCCTCAGATAAGTTCCTGTTGTGTGACCCTGGACAAGTTACTTAACCCCTATTGCCTAACCCTTACTACTCTTCTGCATTAGAACTGATGCACACTATTGATTCTAAGATGGAAGGTAAAGGTTTAAAAAGATAATGCTTCCTCTTGCTTCAAGGATATCATGGGGAAAATAAGAGCCTCCACCTATTTTCTTTTCTTTTCCCATTAATTCTTCACTTAAGATGTTTGCTTCTTTTGAACCCTTGAATTTGATGACTCTTCACATATGAGTAATTGAAGCAGATTTTTCAGCAAAAATAGTGTTTATTTGATTATTTAAGGCTTATAAAGTGCTTTAGAAATATTATCTTATCCCCAATTGACAAATGTCAAAATATATGAATAATCAATTTTCAGATGAAGAAATCAAAGCAACCAATAATCACATGAAAAGATGTTTTAAATCATGCTTGATTAGAGAAATGCAAATTAAAACAATGCTGAGGGACCACCTCACACCTGTCAGATTGACAAATACAGAAGTAAAGGAAAGTGATAAATATTGGAGGGGATGTGGTAGAATTGGGAACCTAATGCATTGCTGGTAGAGTTGTGAACTGGCCCAACGATGCTGGAGGGCAATTTGGAACTATGACCAAAGAGCTATAAAACTGGTCATACCTTTTGATCCAATAAGATCCTATGAGAAGTCATTTATATGTTGTAATCTTTATAATAATGTTAAAACTAAGAATTTATGTGTTAAAACAAATTATCTTTGATCCAATAATCTGCTACTGGGTCTATATCTCAAATAGGTAATAAAAAAGAGGAAAGGACCTACTTGTACAAATATATTTATAGCTATTCTTTTTGTGGTGACAAAGAATTGGAAATTGAGGGAATTCTCATCCATGGGAGAGCAGCAGAACAATTATTGTATTATAAGAAATGTCAAGCAAGATAATTTCATAAAAAGCTGTAGCGATCTGCATGAACTGATGCAGAATGAAATAAGCAGACCTGGGTGATTATTGTACCTAGTAACAGCAATATTGGATGATGATTATCTGTGAAAACTTGTCTACTCAGCAATGCAATGATCTGGGACAATCCTGAAAGATTTATAATGAGGAATGCTATCCACCTCCAGAGAAAGAACTGTTGGAGTCATCTTTCACATCAGTGTATTTATGATTTTATTTTGGGGTTATGGTTATGTATGAGTCTGCTCTTACAACAATGACATATATGGAAGTTTGTTTTGTATGCCAAAAAAATAAAATTTAAAAAATCAACTTACTTTATAGTCAAAATAGATAGGCAATATTACTATTTCCATTTTCCAGATGAGAAAAGTAAAGTAGATAGAAGTTAAGGGACATTCCTAAGATCACACAACTAGTAAGTAACTGAACTCATTTCTTTTGAACTCAATTCTTCCTGATTCCAAAACCTATTATACTGTCTATTGTACCACCTGATTGAACCTTACTATATGAGTTTGCAGGCTTTTGTCATTATAAAATTCAGCAGTTACTTTATAAATGAGAAAGTTCTTTTCTCTGCTATTTGGAATGTCATTATCTGGGTAAATACTGGGGTTCAGAACTGTCCTCCATGGTGAGTTTGATTCCTTGTTCATTTTTTATATCTTATACCCTTATACATCTCTACCTAGCGCCTAGCACCAATTCTAGAATTAAAAAGTTGATTAAGAATAATTTTTGAATAAATGACTACATTGTGTAACTCAGTGAAATTCCATTTAATTTGTTACCTTTGTCCAATGGATTCCATCTCTCTACCTATGTTTTTCTGTTAAAAGTCAAAATATTGGTGACCTGAGCTCTATACAGTAGATCTCTTTTTGGTAGTGTTCCTTTCTCTTTTTAGTTCTTCGGTTTTGTAAAGCAAGAGGATATGAATTTAGTCCTCTCTGAATATCGATAAATAAGAATATAATTCCAGAAAAATGTTTTAAAATAACTCTTTTCAATAAGGTAAACAGGGACAGACTACATGTTGATTCTTTCAGTGATTACCACCTCTATAGTTCAGTCATTTGTTCTTCAGAAATCTGCCTTTGTCTAATGTGTCACCAAGTCTTTTTTCTTCTTTGGAAAAAAAATTGGGGGCTCACATTTTCTTCCTCATCCTCATTGGCACCACTCTAGTTTAGGCCTTTAAAACCTCAAGTCTAGATTGATTGCAACAATCTGTAAGACTTGCAACTTGTCTCCTTCCAATGTTAGTGATGCCAGATGAAATTTTCTAAAATAGTACTTTCACCATAGGAGTTCTTTGTCTGCTCCTAAAAGCTCAACCTACTTTTTCTGACTTTTAGATTTTCACCCTATCTTTCCCCACTCCTTTGCAACATGTTTCCTCTTTTCCCATAAGCATGTCAGATCTATCCCAGGAAGGGTAGAAAACATTCTGAAGAGATTGCTGGACCTGGAGTTAGGAAAACTTGAGTTTGAATCTTGGCTCTGACACAGCCTTTGTGCCTTTAGAAAGGTTATATTTAACCTTGCTGAACCTTACTTTGCTAATCAGTAAAATGGGGATAACCAGTCATGGCCTCACAGAATTATTTCATTGAAAATGCCATGTAAACCTTCAAGTGCTAGATAATTGTGAATTATTAGTGTTGCTCCACCTCTTTCTTGCATCTCTATCTTTGTTTATTTCTACCTCCCCTGCCAGAAATCTTTCCTTCTTCCTTGCTGTTTAACTAAACCACAGTTCTTTTTCAAAGCTCGGCGGAAGTGCCATGAATTTGATGATGAAACCCTTCTCAATTACTCCTGCTCAAATGCATTTTGCCCTTTTCAGAACGTTAGTTTTATGTATAATCAGCCCCTCACCACGTATCACTTGGATGTTTTATAATTGTTTCATGTCCATGAATTCCATATCACCAGTGAGATTGTATGCCTTTCAAGGGAATGCCTTCACCAGGTCCCTTGCATCTTTTGTATCCCTTAAACATCTAAAAGAGTGTTAAATAGGTGGCAGACACCATATGAGTACTTGGTCATTTGATTAATAAAGCACATGTCATAAATATGATTTATTAAATACCTTAACCATGTAAATGAATTGTTCTAACAAGGCTTGGGTATTTTGTTGTATTTTGTTGAGACAATTGAAAATGTTACTTTTTCCATAAATAATTTTCACCGGCAAAGAGATAAGCAGAATTCTACAGATCATCATGTGGCAAAGAGGAATAAGTTTAATAGCTGAATGACTAATTTCATAGGGTGCTACTATTATGGCATTGCCACTATTGGCATTGCTGGGGTCTGGGTTCACTAGAGTCTTTTAATATTTATAATTACATTCTGTGAATAGTATTTAACTTAGCTATAGCATTGTGTCATGGTATTAAAATGTGGCACAAGGTCCAAGTTAAAAGCAAAATACTTAATTAATTTAACAAAATTAAGCACACAGCTTCAGGTTATAAGAGCAGAGTTAATGGATTCAGCTATTCTTTACTTTCACTACAACCAACAAAATCTGGACACATTTTCTCGAAATGGACCTTGTTAAATTAAAATGGATTAATGTTAATTTTGTGGGAACTTTATAACACCTCCTGAGATAATTAGAGATACACTTTTTATCACAAGACCAAGACTGGAAATCATTAGATTAGAAGTTAACTTTAGTATTTCTTTCATCAAAGGCCCACAAATTAACCATCTTTTAAGATATGAAATGATTGTTTTTGAATAGATGACCAAGCTCTGACTGCAGTTTGGAAGTAAAGGCTACCACATTTTAGTTGTGTAGAAAGATTCTTCACCCAGGATGGTAAAACCAGATGGCCTCTGAGTCCTTTCCAGCACAGAGATTCTGTGATTCTGTGATAGACTGTGTAGTGGTCATGGGGCTCTAGATAAACATGGGCTATCTTTGAACTAGAGGCTGTAAATAAAGATCAAAATCCAGGCCAGGGTAGTTAAGCCCTAGCCAGACTTATTAAAGCTCACTCTAAACCCAGACTCTTGTTAGGATCAGCTATTTCTCTTGCTACTAATGTTTAATTTTGCTATTTCAAAATAGAAATTTTTCACTATAATTAGCAAGATGTTTGCAGAACTGATTATTTCAGAGCTAGCTAGGTATCTCTGAATAGAGAACTGTTTTTAGAGGCAAAAAGACCTAATTTTGTGACCCTGGGCAAGTTACTTAGTCTCCATCTTCCTCTGTTTCTTCATCTTTAAAATGGAGATGATAATAGCTCCTACATTATAGGATTGTCATGAGAATCAAATGAGAGAATGTCCTTTAAAGTGCTTTGCCAACTTAAAAACACTATTCCAGTGTTAGTTATTAGTATTACTATTTTTGTTGCTGTTATTGTTATCATTTCATATGATTTCTGTGAACTTGATTGGGTTGATCTAGTTGAAATATCAGAACAAAATTTCAAACAATATATATATATCATAAGTTAGTTTCTAATGCAGAAAATGGCTGTATATTAGTTCTAATTCAACACAAGTTCCTTGGCTGGATCTAAATGTCAGAATTCCTTCTATTTGATAGATACTAATTTGGAAAAAAGTTATTGTGATATAGCAAGCAGTTTTCTTCTTTTTATACTTTTCATACACATTTTTACACATAAATCCATGTCAGTACTGAATGGATTGAACTAGTTAGATTTCAATATTGTGAATATTTTCTCCAATGCTGGAGGTCAAATTGCCCAATTGTTTTAGATTCCTTTTAAATCTAGTTAGGAAATATTTATTAAGACCATACTATGGATCAAGGCATGGTGCTAAGGGCTGAGATACAAAGAAAGACAGTAATTAGTTCCTGTATTCATGGAACTCATAGTCTAATGTGAAATACAAGATGAGAGAAATTATATACAAACATGATATATTCAGGATAAACTGGAGATAATCTTTGAGGGAGAATAAGAACATTAAGGATTGTTAAGAATGTCTACTTGCAGAGGAATTCCATGGAGACTGGAACAACCTCCAGGAAGTGATGCAGAGCGAAAGGAGCAGAACCAGGAAAATATTGTACATACATTGTGGTACAATTGAAGGTAATGGACTTCTCCATTAGTGGCAATGCAATGTCCCTGAACAATCTGCAGGGATCTAAAAAATACTATCCACAAGCAGAGGATAAACTGTGGGAGTAAAAACACCGATGAAAAGCAACTGCTTGACTACAGGGGTTGAGGGAATATGACTGAGGAGAGACTCTAAATGAACCCTCTAATGCAAATACCAACAATAGGGAAATGGGTTTGAGTCAAGAACACATGTGATAACCAGTGGAATCGTGCGTCGGCTATGGGAGAGGGAAAGGTGGTGGGAGGGGGGCGGGGAGGAAAAGAAAATGATCTTTGTTTCTAGTGAATAATGTTTGGAAATGACCAAATAAAATAATGTTTAAATTTAAAAAAAAAAAGAATGTCTACTTGCAGAAGGTCAGATTTTATTTGTGACCCTAAGGCAGTCAGGGTTAGAGAGCCATTGGATAGAGATGAGGAGAAAAAGAACTCCAAACAGAAGGACTAGCCTGTAAAAATGCTGAGTGTGAAAGACTTTAAAGAAGGATGAAGACTGAGAAAAGGTCATTAAATCTGACAATTAAGAGGTTGTTAGTAAATTTTAGAGAGAGCCGTCTTAATTGAGTGATATCAGGAGCCATACTGTAGAGAATTAAGAAGTGTAAGAAAATGAAATATAGGCATTAATTGTAAACTGCCATCTTGATGAATTTAGCTGCAAAAGGGAGAATTATGAGATGATAGTTAGCAAGAATGAGTGAATGAAATGAAGATTTTTTGAGGATGGAGGATAAACAGGAATTTTTGTAAGCAAGGGCAGGCAGCCAGTTGCAAGAGAGGTAAAAGATAAATGAGAGAGTGGAGATGATATAGAGGACAATCTGCTAGAATAGATGGGATAAGATGGGATCATTTGTGCATATAGAGGCTTTTGCCTTGTCAAAGAGAAAGCTAGTATGCCAGTCAACAGTTGTTAATGTCTTCTTGGTATCTTTCCCCTCTTTTTTGCTGAAAGTATTTTCCTTGTCTTTATTTTACTCCATACATTTGTACTCTTTGAGATAGCTTAAAGTTTATTTCAGAATACCTTTAAATTATTATCACTCCCATATTTCTTCTGTATTAATTTGGTTGAGTCTACTCATTCTTCCTGAATTCACCTTTTTATATATACTTTCTAACATTGAATATCATGTACAGAGAATGGTGAACCCTAAGTATGGTTGTTCTACCATGAGAAAAAATTAGAGTAGAACACTATAAAATGCAAGCATATCTTTACTATTTTATAGCTATTTGTCTTTCTCCCAGTTTTACCAGATTTTAGAATCTAGCTTAGGAGAATTTTGTACTATGTTTCCTTTGACTCATTTTTTGCCTCCAGTTTTGATTGCCATGATGATTGCCATTAGAAGGTATGCTTTAAAAATTTTCCATCATAATCATTTGAAATATTTTACAAACTAATTTGCATTTGGAATTCTTGATATTCTTACCAATAATGTAACTCCATTTGGAAAAGATATTGAATGTCTTCCAATTGAGGCTGTTTCTAGATTCTTTCAACTTTCATATTTTCATATCTGCTTGATATTGGTTAACATTTCAAACAGTATCAACATCTTTATTTTTGCCCAATTACCATTTTAAAAATAATTGCTTTAACAGCTGAGGTTGGAGCTATTTCAAGTCACACATTCTCATCATTTTAATCTTTTTTTCTTCCAGATAAATGTTTCATTTGACATTTGTTCTAAGTAATAGAACATCTAGCTTCATATAGTTGGTTCTTAGATGACTCAGACATCTGGAACCAATTTAAAACCATATTTTGCAATGTAGATTTTTCTTTCCTTCTCTGTACAAATTATTTAATTGACGTTTCCAGATGTAAACCACCATCATTTTGAGAGTCTACTTGGACTCTTTATTATATTTTTTTATTTCATAAAATTTATTTTGATAACCTGTATATATTAAGTACCCTCTATAAGTCTAGACACTGATTCTGGTTCTGAAGAAACAAAGACAAAAATGAAATAATCTCAATCCTCTAAAAGCATTCATTGTATTAAGAACAAACAAAATATATGAAAAGTACAAAATCGTTATGTGGGCATGGGCCCTTGGAGCTGAGATGGATGGATGAATCTGGCTAGGGTTACTGTAGGAGGGGACACTGAGTAGAATCTTGAAGAATACTTAGTATTTTAAATGACAGAGAGATAAGAGGGGGATGCATTCCAGTGGGACACAGTCAGTGCAAAAGAAAAATGAGTCAGGTTATGGAATATTGTCGTCCTTCATCCTCTTCATTTGACATTGTCCCATATTATTTTCATGGTGATCTGTTTATAAGCACCCAGGTTTTTAGTGAATAATTTTTCTATGATGACTTTTACTTCCTACTCAAACTTAACATGATTTCAGAATGGCTGAAAAGTTGTATTATCCTAGAAAAATCATTTAACCCCTCAATGCCCCAAGCAATTCCCTAATATTGTTATAAATTATTCATTCATCTGGCCCTGTGCTAAATTCTAGGGTTACAAAGAAAAGGGGGGAAATTAGTCTTTGTTCTCAAGAAGCTTGTAGTGGAGACAAAAGTCAAACTGCTATAAACAAACAGGATATACCTAAGACAAATTTCTGAATAACTACATTTAACCAAAGGGCAGATGAAGTCAAACATAAAGCAACTACGATTTTAATATGTCTAATGAGATGATAACTTATCTTTGACATTTATGCCATGAATCTATCTTGTTGAGACAAGAAGTCCCTATATAAAACATGGTGCATGAAGTTAAACTTTTGGTTGAAATTTTGTTTAAAATGTGATGAATTAAAACTATCTTGGCTTTTCAAATTAAAGTGAAGGCACTAAGATTATGGAGGATCATGGAGTCATCTTTTAGAACATAGAACTTTAACTGACATTTAATGGAGCCCTGGTTAGGCAGTGATAGGAGGAAGAGAACACTTTTCATAGAGGATAGCAAATACAAATTCCTGAAGACAAAAGATGAAATATTATTTGTATCGAAATAGCAAGGAGGCCAGCCACTAGATTCCAGAGTATATTGAGGGGTGTAACATATGAAGAGACTGGAAAGGTAGGAAGGGACCAAACTATGAAGCGATCTAAAAGTAAAACAATGGATTTTGTATTTGATTTTGGAGGAATGGGTAACCATGACTTTTATTAAGAAGGAATAACATGGTCAGACATTGTCAGACAATACGTTTAAAGCATATCAACTTGAAAAATTTGTAGAGTGTGAACTAGAGAGAGGAGAAACCAGAAATTGGAATCAATAAGAAGACTATTGTACTAGTTCACATACCACTGGTGACAATGTCAGAGAAGATAGAGTAGCATATGAGGAAGATGATACAAAGGTTCAAATGATAGAATTTACCCACCATTTGTATTAGATGAGATTTAGGGAAGATTTGAAATGATACCTATGTTACAAGCCTGAGTGGTTGTGAGAATGGTGTACCCTTTATAGCTGTAGGGAAATTATAAAGAGAGGAAGATTGGGAGAATAGGAAAGATGATGTTTTTAGTTGAAAGGCTTTTGATAGAAAAAGATTCCCAACCATGAGGTTTAATCTAAACAAGAATCGAGAATTTATTTTGTGCTTTGAGATTTGCAAAGAGAACTACAAATATTTCACTTTATCCTCACAACAACTCTAGGAAGTAGGTGCTGTTATTGCTATCTCATTTCAAAGATAAGGAAATTGAGGCAGAAATGAAGTAACTAATAAAACTAGGATGGTCTGTGCCAAACAAAACACAACTTTTCAACCTCATAAACATAAATTATTAATATTGAGATAATAAGTACTCTCTATGTCTATCAGTGATTAAGTGCTAATATCTGGTGTAATGTACAAAAGAAATGGAAGAGAGTACCTGCTGGTTATCGTTTTATTATTTGTAATGTGATGCAGGAGATAGACAAATGATTTCAGAGACATAGAGACCTGATTTCATCATCTCCTTCTGACAAACACTGCCTATGTGACTTTGGAGAAGTTACTGAGCCTCTTAGTGCTCTGAGCAACTTTCTAAGACTCATTTGTAGAGATTAGCTTTGATAGAAGTCATTTACTAATCTTGACTTTCCTATATCAAGGGAATCACAGGCATAGATCTCTTACTATAAAAATATTTCTTATTGAAAATGGATTGAATATTTAAGCAAGAAAACATAATTTATTTTTTATTTAATGATTTATTTCCTCCAACTATATGTAGGATAATTTTAAACTTTCATTTTAAAAATATTTGAGTTCCAGGGGCAGCTGGATAGCTCAGTGGATTGAGAACCAAGCCTAGAGATGGGAGGTCCTAGGTTCAAATCTGGCCTCAGACACTTCCCAGCTGTGTGACCCAGGGCAAGTCACTTGACCCCCATTGCCTAGCCCTTACCACTCTTCTGCCTTGGAGCCAATACACAGTATTGACTCCAAGACGGAAGGTAAAGTTTTATTAAAAAAAAAAAATATATATATATATATATTTGAGTTCCAAATTCTCTCCTTCCCTCCTCCCATTCTCTTTCCTTCCCTTCTCCAGCAGACAGTAAGCAAACATATAGATTTTACATGTACAATCATGTAAAACATTTTTCCATATTATTCATTTTGTGGAAACGATCTGTAAGAAATGCTAGTTTACATTCAGATTTCAAACATGATTCATTTTCCAACTCTTAGCCCAGAGACGAAGACACAGTGAAAAATTAATAAATGATTGTTGTTTAATTGAAGGTTGATTGGTTATCAACTTTTCTTTTCAACCTTACCTATACAGGTCAACAACAATGCCATCATTAATGTTATTTTCAAGTACAAAGGAAATAACAATAAATACAATTGGTGGTCACTGAAACCAAAAATTGAACTTTACAAACACATTTTACAGATGGATATCTCAATGAAGTAGATTTGTGATAGAAAATTAATTACTATCTCACCATACATTTTAGAATATTAGTTGCTTTAAGGTTGACTTCATCAGCTCCTTGCAAACTGTTACTATTTTGGCTATAATTCTAAATTAAGGATTTTATGTAAAGATTTAGAATCTAGCCTTAAACACTGGTGCAAACTGTCAACTAGCTGCAGGACTTCAACTGTTAATGTGCCCTAAAATAAAGACTTCTATCTTTTCTTAGATTTAATAGAATATCACAAGTAGTGCAGAAACAGAATTATACTATCCTCTGTCCTGTCCTAAGTAGGTATCTTACATCAAATACTGATTGTATTGAGTTTGTGTTATGCCAGATACCTACAGCAAAATGATGATACCCTGGAGGGTTATTGCTATTAGTGATACTGTTGATAGTGAGTTCTTTTTAAAAGGGACATTCTTTGTGGTAGTGAATTTTGTCTCATCAAATACTGTTTTCTTTATATAAGATGTAAAATAATATTGCTGTTAAATTTCCCTCTGTTAGTCATTTTCTTTGTTACTGTTATTTACTTAAAAATAGTTCTAAATAAAATCAGTTAGTATAAAATAGGGTAAAGCTACACAGTCTTCAGTCCTCTCAAAAGGAAGCTACCTCTTCTCTCATATTCTTTGTTCCTATTTAATATATTTATCCAATGTTTGTGTGATAATATTCAGGTGTGCAAAGGAAATCTATATTTTTGTGTCTCTACTATGACCACATATTTTGAGGAATCAGGCTTCTAGTACTTCTGATTCAAGTTGACTCTACTGTATAGTCTGAAATCTTGAAATCTTTTTCAATTTGCTGATCTATAGGTAAGTTGATTTTCAGTAATGAAAAATGTTGGTCTTTGAAGAAGAGATGTGGGTATTTAATTAGTGACAGTCATATCAAGCACAAAAAATCTATTTTAAAAATACATTTTATGGGTATTTTATATCACTTAAAGTTTCATATAGGTCCAATCCCCCCTTCCAGAGATCAATCCTTTAAAACACAGGCATAACAAAAGACACTTTTAAAAAATCATCAAAACTAATCATGCTACAAGTGAAAAATATTGATATTATATGATTTTTCCCACCTATATAAACCCTACATAAAATGGAGTAGGGATAGATGTTTCTTATATTTTTACTTTGGAACTGAACTTATTGTTTTTAATTTTGCAATATTACTTTTGAATTATTAGGTAGTTATTTTTTAACATTTACCCTGCTAGTCACTGCACTGTGTGTTTTTTACCTCTGCTTACTTCACTCTACTTCAGTTATTAAAATACTTTCCATACTTCTCTGAATTCATCATATTCTTATTTTCTTAAAACCCAGTAATATTATATTACATGCATGTGTCCCATCATTTGTAAAGAGTATATAGGTATTTACTCGCTTTCCTCATATAAATCTAAATTGCTATCCTGAATCATTGGATCAAGTCATGGTTTCACTAGCAATGAATCAGTGTGCCTGTTTTTACACAACCTTTCCATCATTAACTATTCCAATTTTTGGCATCCTTACCAATTTGCCGGGTATGCATTGGGAACATGTCTTCATTTATTAACTCAGAATCTCTAAAAATCCTATCTGGTTCAAAAATTTCTTATGTTTTATTTAAATCTCCAAGTCGTCTCATACTCTCAATTTCACCACATATTCCTACTGCAGACATTGTCTAATTATTTGGTTGTATGCAGTTTCACTTTATATTTTCTAAGAAGCTCTCTTTTAAACTTCATCTCAGTTTCCAAGCTCTACCCTTTTCTCTCTATTAATTATATTCTGGGAGACATAGTTCCAGTAATTAAGAATAAGATTAATAAAAAAAATCTATTTCTCAGATGCTCCAAGGAAAAGAAAGGTGAGTAGCACATTTTGAGATTAAAGTTGTAGTACATTTTTTAAAAAATACAGCATCACATTATACTAAAAATCTGATAAAGAAATGAAGTTTAAGTCTTTAACATTTGTAAATAATAGAAATAACTGTGAATTCCTATCCTGAATTACAAAACCTATGTTATTTTGCTGCTGCCTGCTCCAAAGTAAGAGTCTAGAGTCAGTGAGTAAAAGTTTCAAAGTGACGAATTTAGTTCAATTTAAGGAAAATCTTCCTAAAAGTTAAATCTACTTATAAATGAAATGGGCCCCTTAGGCAGGAGAAGCAGTGGATTTCCTTTTCCTGGATATATTTCAGTAGAGTCTGACTGCCTAAATGTCAAGTATGTCATAGTGGATATTTTTTATGTAGGGCAAGTGAGAAATAATGGCCTTTGAGATTACAAGAAACTCTAAAATTCTTTCATTCTTTGATTGTGTTTTAAAAGATCACTAGATGTCAAAAGAAAGGTATTATTCTATGGGGGGAATAACATTTCTCCAAATAGAAGGACACCATGGATTTACTTGGAAATAAATGTTGTTTTAAGAAAAGATCATCAATGAAATAATATCAAGTTTATGTTGAAAAGGAAAAATAAACTTTTTATCTTATTCTTAAAACAAATATTCTGAGCCATAATACAATACTATTACATAAATTGTCTGGAAATAGGACTTTCCTGGTTGGGGGAAGGGAAAGCTCATGAAATTCAGGCAAGCAATAATTACAAGGCCAAGAAAAAGACAATTATAAATGATTAATGACAACAAACATAAGATATTTATAATTCTAAAAATTAATTTTGGAATTTAAAAATTTTAAAGCAAGAGTACAAAATAAAAGTGCAGAATGAGGAAATAGATTCATGGAAAATTTTACATATACCAATCTTTAGTCCCAATGAATCTTAGATTTAATCTCTATATGACAGTATATTACAGAGAATGGGGAAACATTTCCATCAATATGCAACCAAATGCAGAGATATTTTGTCTTATTTCATAAATCTACATTGCCACAGTATAAGAAACCAAAAGACATTAATATCTGTTTTCATGTTTCATAATATCTGTTTGCGATTATGATATTATCTGCTGAACAAAATAAAACTTCAAAGTATTTTTTAATTTTGTATTAATTAGTGATAAGGTAACGAATGAATAATGATGAATTTCCTCCCAAGTGTATAAATGTAAAGAAGCCTAGTGGCTAGAGTTCTGGACCAGGAATTATGAAGACCAAAGTTCAAATTCCCCTTTTGCCATTTGCTAACTGAGTCAGCCTATGGCAAATCATTGATCCTCTTAAGTGACTTGATCAGTTTCCTTTGGACTTCTTATGCTTTAGGTTGTAGGTGGAAGGAGTTCCCACAGTTGTGTTATTCAAATTGATGAAATCACTGATCCTTACTACAAGTACTTACAATTGTGAAGTTATAGTGTCTTAATCCTTGGAAGAACCAATATTCAGTGCAGTGCTTAACACTAATACATTTTTGTTGATTAATTCATTGGTTAAGTATTGGACTAAGATCAGGAAAATCTAGATATAAATCTGACCTCTGACAGTTCCTTCACTGTATGAACAGATGATCATGATGGCTCTCAATTTTCTGATCTATAAAATGAGGATAATATCATCTCTTGTACCAACCTCAGAATTTCTGTGAGGCTAAAATCAAATGATGTATATCAAGTGCTTTGCAAGCTTTACACTGTCAATATAAATGCCAGTTATTTTGTCTTCATTCACCTGAGAGTCTTTTGCTGCCTCTACTATGACTCCCTCTCTGAATTTCTCCTCTTTAATGATGTCCCATAATTGAACATTGCTCACTCTTTTTAAGAAAAAAAAGTAGCTTGATACATTAAAATTCCCAGATAACTCCTCTCCCTCCCCGTGCCATGTTATAAAAGGCATCATTTGACAGAAAATATACATGTATATATATATATATATGTGTGTGTGTGTGTGTGTGTGTGTGTGTGTGTGACTATGTCTTGCCTATTTCTGTTTATCAATTTTTGCTCTGAAAGTGGACATACACAAGTCATTCTTCAAATAATATTTCTGTAGCTTTATATAATATTATTTTGTTTCTGCTAATCTTATTCTTTAAAATTTTATGTAGGTCTTTCCATTAAAAAAATAACCTTGGGGGCAGCTGGGTGGCTCAGTGGATTGAGAGCCAGGCCTAGAGACGGGAGGTCCTAGGTTCAAATCTGGCCTCAGACACTTCCCAGCTGTGTGACCCTGGGCAAGTCACTTAACCCCCATTGCCTAGCCCTTACCACTCTTCTGCCTTGGAGCCAATACACAGTATTGAGTCCAAGACAGAAGGTAAGGGTTTAAAAAAATAAACTCATCATTTCTGAGAGTGCAATAGTATTCCATCACAATCAGATGCCACAATTTGTTTCAAAATTCCCCAAATATTGGGTACCCCATCAATTTCCTGTTTGCCATCACAAAAGGGGCTGTTATAAATATTTTAGAACATATAGGTTCATTTCCTTTTTCCCTGCTCACTTTTAGAAATAAGCCTAATTTGTGGTATCATTGGGTCAGATGGTATATCCAGTTTTATAACTCAGGGTACAATTTCAGATTATTATCCAAAATGCTTAGATCAGTTCACAATTCCACCAACACCGTATCAGTGTCCCTATTTTTTCCAAATCCCTTCCTATATTGGTCATTTTGTTCTTTTACTATTTTAGCCAAATTGATTCCCAACTCCAGGCAAATCCTACATAATCCTCAGAATGAAGTCATTTCCCTTCTAAAGTTCTTTATCATCTCCTTATCATGCTGGGAATTAAAGAACAGTGACAGCTGTCCAGGATGCAAAATCCAAGCATATGTACTAAGAACATTTTAAAATTATCATCTTTATTACTAATGTGCCCATTTTAATTCTACAACATTCCTTTATTCATGCCACATGAATTTAAAAAATACTAGACTTCCAACACATAGTAAGGAAACCATTCCATCTTTGATTTTGTAAAATAATATTTTATAAATGCTAACATGCTAATGATTTAGTTTGTCTTTTCCTAAATAACATGTATTTTCACTGTGACCTATAGACGTTTACCCAACAGTTACTCTAATGGGAATTTGAGGTTCAGTTATGGAACAATAGATATATTTGGAAGCAGTATTAAATTCAAAAAAGTATGTAGATAACAAATAACTATATGCTATTCCCTTTGTTAGAAATTCTACTTGAAGTGTGGAGTTTTCAAGAAAGCAGATACTATAGTGAACCATGATTAATTTGTCATCAGGAAGACTGTTTTTGAATAGTACATGAGACACTTCGACCCTGGGGAAGTAACTTAAACCTCTGAAAGTCTCAGCTTTCATCTATTAAAACAGGTAGAACAATATTAATTGTGTCTATTTATTGGGGTTGTTGTGAGTCAAGTGCTTTGCAAATCTTAAAACATTTTACAAAATACATTATTGAAATCATGCCATCAGCAAGATAAGAGAGTAGTAATTATCCCCAAGATTGCCCAACTTAAAAATCTCCAAAGAAGGGAAATGTTTGACAACTTGATGTTAACTGAAGGTGAAGCCATAATATTAGAAAACAGAAACATCACAAAAGGTTATGACCCTGGAAAACTTAAATTTTTCAAGCTCCCAGTATCTTTTATCACCATTAGGCCATTATATTTATTGAGTATGGCCAATGTACACCCAATAAGTTTGTGTTCAGAATCCAACTATGGAGGTCCTTTTCAGTTTTACCATGAAAATGACTCAGTCCAGTCCTCCATAAATATTGGAGCATGATGATTTTAACCAGCTACTCAAAAGAAAAGGAGTGCAACTGGTGTTGGTCATGAAAGTTAGAGGAGGAAATACAGAAGTACACACTTGGCTAGAGAGAAAGGGTTTCTATAAGTGAAGGAAAGGGAGATTATAATCTTGCTGATTTCTCTCTTCAGCAAAGCTTTTCTAGGAATAGAAGTATTTGAGCAATATACTTCTTACCTTAAGGAGACTGAGAACACCTTTGGGTGTTAGAGGAAAAGAGCTCATCCTAGCAATGAAAGGAGAGATGGCTAAAGAATGAGAAGAGATGCCAGAGACAAGCTGTTATGATTACAAAAACAAAGGGTCTGAGACTAAAGTTAGGAATATCTTCCTCTCAAACCAATATATCAATGATAGGATTCATAAAGAAGGAAAATGAGTAAACATTCAAAAATATCCTTTTACTTTGAATAAGTATGATAGAAAAAACAAATCTAAAAAATCTTTTTTTAAAAATTCAGTAGCTTCTATAGAGATCATATAAAAACAATCAGAAAATTCAGAATGTTTCAGAAGAGAACTGCAACTTTTAAAAGAAGCTACTAGTTAGAGCTATAAAAATAAAATTAATTTAATCAAAAAAGGAAGCAGAAAAGTTAAAATGCATAATGGCGAATCCTCCTAAACAGCAGAGGTTCTGAAAAGGGGAGTGACAAAATTTAAAAAGCAGAAATAGAAGAAAATTTGGAAGAAGACAAAGACAAGGAATGCAGAAAACTAGGGCAAGAATTATAGACCACTAAGAAAATATGATAAATTAAGAAACCCTAATATGTTACACTACAAGAAATGATCAAGGAAAACCATGTAGACTTTTACACTATGAGTAAACATAATTATAGATTAAATTCACTAAGTATATCACAAGTGCCTGTATACATGCATGTGTGTACACTTTCCCCAAAAAGTCTTTCTTGAAACTACAAATCATTTAACAGCAAAATTTAAGATTTTAATGACAAATGAAGTATTTTATAAGTAGTGATGAAAAGAATCTTTATCAATCAAGAAGTTTCAGTTAAAATAAACCATGGTTATTCTGTCCTGGGATGTGATATTCAAATAAAAATATTCTAAAAATGAAAGAGTTCAAGGTGCAAAGAAAAAAGAAGAGAGATTCTTCAACACTGAGCCACATTACCAATTTTTTAAAATGCACTTTCAACAAAGAGGCAAGTGCAACGAAAGAAACTCAAAAAATGAGAACATTTGTGTCACAAAACTACCTATAAGAGAAATACACAAAAATAAATAAGAAAAATTATCAAGGAAAAACTAGGTAATTAAATTAATCCCTTATTTGTATAGACTAAAATATTGATAGGAATCTATAATTTCATTGATTTTCATGTTTTATCCAATGATACAAATAACAATCCATTAGTAATTTTCTATTATGTTTGTATATGGTAGGTATATATACATATGTAAAATATCTATCTCCCAGCATCAATCATACTTTTTCAAAAACAGACCATGTACTAGGACACCAAAAGAAATTCCTTGATAAATTAGTGGTCAGATAATTTCAACAGTTTTTCTTGAAAGAAATGTAAATTATTAACCATCACATGAAAGAATTCTTCAAATCCCAAAGTATAAGAGAAATCCAAATCAAAAGAACTCTGAGTTTTCATGCATACTCTGAACATTAGCAAAGATGGGAATAATCAATATTGGAGGGGTTTCAGAATATAGGTACATTTATCCATTCATTATTAGAGCAGTGAATCAATAGAGTCACTATAGAAAATAACTTTGAATGAATGATCAAGATATATATATATATATATATATATATATTTACTTTTGTATCTGTATATATTTATATATATACATACTTTTTGACTTAGACATTCAGTTCATAAGGGTACCCTCCAGGGTACTCATTGATAAGGAGAAAGATCACATATATTCGAAAATATTTAAAATAGCATTTTTTGAGGTAGGAAACAACTAAAAACAAAGTAGATTTCCATCAATTAGGGAATGGCTAAGCAAAATATGGCCTATTTATATGTTGGAATATCATTGTGATATAATAAAAAAGTCAAAAATGACTGACATAGAGAAGCATAGGAAGATTTATATGATCTGAGAAAAAAGTAATCATCACCAAGGAAACAAAATACACTCTGATTATAACAATATAAACTTAAATATTAAGAACTACAAAAAAAATGAATGTTATAAAATTACAAGGAAAAAACATGGCTTCAAATTAAAGATAAGAGAAGATACCTCCCACATTATCCATCATTCCTTTCCAGAGGTGAGAGGTTCATGGATGTGCACATAGCATATAATTTCAATTTGTTAATTAATTTTGTTGTTTCACTCTTTTGCTTTAAAAAATATTATTTGTTATGTGGACTGTCTCTCTGGAAAAAGAAGAAAGAGAAAGATTTTAAAGACATCAAGAAAGTATATTTTTAAAAACTCATTAAAATAACTTTGAACTGCATAAAATAATGATGCGACTACTAAGTTAAACTAAAGACTTTTTAATTTTTAAGCTTATCTTTTGGTTAAAGTAATTTTGAGAGACATTTGAGCCACGTGCCTCTTTAAATTTCAAGTAAGGAATATTTTTATGATTATACTATTTAAATGTCTATCTAACAACCATGCTATTATTTAAAAAGCTAGATATTAATAGTAAGATTAGTTTAGTTCAACAGAGTAATAGTAACAGTGGAATTAATGGGGAAAATGATATTGAAGGAAGAATAGCAATTCCAGACCCCAAACTATAAAGCAACAGTTATCAAACAATTTTATGCTGGTTAAGCAACAGAAAAAATATAGCAGTGCAATAGACTATTCAAGCAAGACTCAGAGGAAAACAAAATAAAAGCAAAAAAAAAATACAAACCTCTGATTCAATAGACCACAGTTTGATACAATCAAGAATTTACTATTCTAAGAAGGAATAGCTCTTTGAAAAGAATTTCTGGGAAAGATAGAAATCAATTTGGTGGAAAAAATAGGTTAAATATATTTTATATAAATCTTCGGTGTGTATGATAAAAATAAGAACCATTCCCCATTTGGAAAATAAAAAGTCTATCCAGATTAATAGTTTTCAAAAGAAGGGTTACAAAATTTTAACAATCATATGGAAGACTGCTCCAAGGCACAAATAATATGATAAATGCAAATCGAAATAACTCTGAAGTTTACTTCACACCCAGGAAATCTTCAAAGATGACACGATGGAAACAATGAATGTTAGAAGAGCTTTAGGAAGTTAGGTATGTTAATATAGTATTAGTGGAACTGTGAATTGGATTAGACATCCTGGAAAAAAATAAGAATTATATTGTTTTAAATAATTAAACATCCAATTGCTTAACTCAGAAATTCCACTGCTATACACATATCTAAAGAAGATCATGTACAAAAAGGTACCAGACTTACTAAAATACATAACAGCACTTTTGCTTAGTATGTAATAGATGCATTAAAATGCTTATTGTTTGATAGATTTTGCGTATAGCAAAGAATTGGGAAAATGTGTATCCAAAAAGGGAATGGTTAGACACATGAATTATACTAAATGAAAGCTATTGGATATAATTGTCTTGTAAGAAACCACGAATATAAGAAATTCAGATATATATGGGAAGACTAGATTGAACTGTTGAAGACTAAAGTTCGCAGAATAAATAACATGTTATACAAAAACCAACATAGCAAGGTAAAGGAAAAGAGCAATTAAACAAAAGTGCTATTTCATAATGGCCAACAAATGAAGGTATATGCTTCTATTGTTTGGTTGAAGAAGCAGGGAATTATATGTGAGAAATATTACATTCCTCCATCCTAACATAAGTGAGAGAGGAGAGTTGAACAGTGCTTAGAAAGGGAAAGAAAGGAGGAAGGAGATTTCAGATCAACTTGTTCTGGCTTCTGTTTTCTTTTATGTTCTTAAATATACCAATAATTATAGGACACATAATTTTCTACCCCTACTGCATCTCAGGAAAAGAATTTTCAACAACTCAAGCCAAGAAAAATCTTCCAGATTGTTCCCCCTCTAGAGAAGAGGAGTCTTGGGGGGGGAGGAGTAAATAGGGAAAACTTGTGAAATTATTTCAGTGGTTATCCTGCTCAAATATATTATCTCACCATATGGATTATACCTAAAATTCCTTCCATTGGGAAAAAGAACAACAAATTACATAAATAACAAAAGGAAACATGTTCAAACTTCAATGAAATATAAAAACCTTAACATGCAAATATATAAATATTAGCTGAGGTTACCTGTTGAAATGAATTCATACTAAATTTAATAAATCAATCAAAATGTGTAAAACTATTATTTGATCTTTCCCTTTTTGGTTGGAGTAGACATTTATTCCTTGACATAGAAAGACTGATTGTCACTGAGCAGGAAATAGACAAAGAAGGCAAACTTCCTGAGTTCATCAGCTCTGCCTAGAGAATAATTGTCTCTGTTTATGTTTAATTGGACTAAAAAAATCAAAGTGTAAGTATTTTTGTCATTAGAATGTGAGGTTCTGTTTTCTGTAATTTATGAAGCTAAAGTCAAACAATCCATTAGTGGTTTTTGTTTTTGTTTTTAAAGAACCTTTTCACTTAGAATGTGTTAATCGGGGCATTACTGCACTCATGTACCTAATGCCAATGATAAAACAGTATGGAAAAAATGAGTGGTGTAGTACATTGCATTATTTCTAGATAACTTTATTTCTTAGAACTTATTCTATTTTTCCAGTTTTCTATCTAAGTGGATTTATCTCCACATCAATTTTTCACAAGATTAATCTTCTCTCCTTGTTAAAAGGCTCTATTTAAAATTAGAGACAATTACACTGACATGAATTATCTAAACACTTACCAAATAATGTCTTGCTTTAATATTTATAAAGGATATGACATTAAAAATCTACTTTAGAGCAGGTATTCTTCAGGAGAGCATATCACATTATGTATACACTTATGCAAGATTGAGGGAATTTTAATGCAATTCTATAGTTTCAAAGCTTTAACTTGAATTATTAAACTATATACATCTATCTTCTTAATTAAATGGGTCCTTTTGCCACCTAGCATCCATGCATGTATGGCTAGATTTAGGCAGAAGACATTATTACAGAAGTGTCCTGGCCACAGAATCCATTAGAGGTAAGATTCCGTTATAATGGTGGCAGCAAAGGGAATTTTTATGGCTGTAAGAATCTCCTCTTTGTTCTGTCAGGATCAATTACTTCAGTTCTAATAAAAAATCTAAAGAGGGGGTCAGGTTGATGATCTGTGCTTGGGGTGGATAATTTGTGATGTTGCTATCAAATGAGCCAAGAGTTCTTCTCTGGCAAAGACCTGTAATACATGCTTTATCTTGAGAGTAACAGCATGAGGACTTGGAGACAATACTAATATAGGATTAAAATCATAAGAGAGAAACAGAGATTGCAAGGAATGTACATGAAAACATGTTTAATATAATGAAGAGACAGTGGTGAGAGAATAATCTCATTTAGGAGGGTTTTTTCCCTCAGTACAATGCCAGTTCATTAGATCATATTTAAAGTTTTGGAACAATAATTTGTGTTGGAACAATAATATGGCATATTCTATGAAAAGGAAATCTGCACATTAACCCTCTTTTTGCAAAAAAAAAAGAGTTTTTCCACAATCATCTCATTTATAATTTTAAAAAGTATGAGTTTGCCTTTTAAATGGAACCCTATTTAATTAAGGAAGCTGGATGATGCATGGATGAATAGTAAGCAAGTCAAGTAAAATAACTTGGACCAGTGGACAGGAGTTATGAGGCAGCATATGTCAGTTCAGTGTAAAGGGGAGCTTTTCAACAATTAAATTGATCCTAAAAATACCTTTTTTGGTAGGTGACCTGCCTGTCCTTGAAAATGTTCAAGGAAAGGACTTGAACATGTGTCAGTGATTTCATAGCATGATTTCTTAAATTGTTTGATGTTTTCAATTCAAAATCCCTTCTAGTACATATTTGAAAACAACATTTTCATTTATTGAATAAAACCTAGATCAGTTTGTATCTTTTCTCTATATGTCATCTTAAATTTTAAAAATAATTGAATAACTATTTCTATATAATTGATTTTCTTTGTAATAATATTTACCTTTAGATATTTAAAGACATCCTTAGGAGAGGTCATTTTGCTGGACTACCAAAGAGGACCATCACAAACACACACACACACCCATATGCACTGCAAATTAGGAACTTTTCCTTTAGTATATTATACATTACTTTTAAACTTTTATTATGAGCTGTCCTGACTTTTAAACATCTTAAATTTATAGGAAAATTTAATATTAAATTTGGACTTGAATGGTGTGTTCAGTATTTTTTTAATGTGACTTCTGAAGTACATTAAAAGATCCAGGTTCATCAAGGATCTTAATGGTACCAGTATTTCTTAACTCCTTTTGCAGTTAAAGAATGAAATATGAGTAAGTCTTTTCAATGCATGCAATTTTTGTTCAAATTATTGTATTTGTCTTCCATTGAAACTTCTTGCAATATTATGGAAGTTTCCTGACAAATATTTTAAAATATTTTGTGGCTATCAGTGCAAACTGAGTCAATGACAAACTAAAGAGTATCCAGAGGAGAACAATTAAGATGTTGAAAATTCTCAAATCCATGCATGCCATAAGGGGATTGCCTAAAGGAATTTGAAATATTTAGCTTAGAGAAAAGAAGGAAGGGTGGGAAGGGGAAGAGAAGGGCATAATATGTTCTTGCAAGTACTTTAAAGGCTCCCAAACAGAAAAGGGATTAAAGTTTAATCATAAAAACAGATTGAAAAATGAAAGTCTCTTTAGAGATCATTAAATATAATTATCTTATTTTATAGACAAGGAACAAACCTAAAACAAGTTAAGCAACTTACACGAGGTCATACAGCTCATAAGTCTGTGTAGCAGGATTTGAACACAGGTTTTCCTGATTATAAATTTGGTACTCTAATCTTTATACCAACTTGTTCTTTTTATCCTGGAAGACAGGACTAAAAGCTATGAATACAAAATACAAGAAGACAAAATTAAACTTCATGTGAAGGATAATTTCCTTATAATAAAAACTATCTAAAAGTGGAATGGTCAGCCTCAGGAAGTAGTGGATTTCCCTTGAATGGGTGTTTTCCAACAAGAACTGGATATTCCCTTATTGGATTCTTTTTGGAGTATGAGCTATACTAGATGTGATTCTGTTGAATTCTCCATCTGTCATCCCCCATTTATTATATGAATGATACAATTTATGTTACAGTTGTTCTTTTTTAGTGATACTCTATAATGTTCTTAGACTCTCCATTTTGCCTGCTGCCCTTTGGGTCATAAACAATTTTGATACTTCTGAGATTTTGATATAGCATGATTGAGAGCTGCAAAGATTCCTGGGGGAACTTTTTGGAAAAGAGATGGACTTTGGCTCCAGTAGCATTTTGAGATATTGAAGGTGTTATGCAATTTCCCAAATGAAATGATCTCCTATTTCCCTTCAATTGGGAGTCCATATCACTGTTGATTTTTAATATCTTTTTAATTCAGATTAAATTTTAAATTTAGTTTTTAAGTTTAAGTTTTAAGTGAAAAATATTGCATTTCCTGATATAAATAATCCTAGATATTTGCATTTTTATCTATGTTCATATCCTTTTTGAGATCTTGCTATCTTTAAAATATCTTAAAAATATGTCTCTTGGAGGTAGGTCAGTGGCTCAGTGGATTGAGAACAAAATCCAGAGATGGGAATTCCTGGGTTCAAATATGATTTCAGATTAGGTTGTGTGACTCTGGGCCAGTCAATTAACCTTCATTATTTAGGCCTTACCACTTTTCTGACTTGGAATACATAAAATTTATTCTATGACAGAAGGTAGGGATTTTTAAAAAGTCAATCCCAGAGTACATTAAAATTTCCATTATCTTTAGCATTGAATTTCTCCAGCAGTAATTAATTAAAGGTAGCTATCCCTTATTTCATTTTCAGTGTGACTGCTGCTCCTTCACATAACTAATACCTAGGTGATAGAATCTAAACGTGATATTTCCATTGTTGTTACTAATGAAAATAGAATTTATAGAAGGAGCAGCAGGTCCGTTCTATATCATGTCTACTATTGTCACATTTCAAGTTTCATCTATAGATAATCTTGATCTAATTTAATGTCTAGTTCTCTACCTATCTACTTTTCCTCTCAACAACTTTTTATTGTTTACTGGAATGATAATTTCTTGTCTTGAAATTTTAGTGTGTATACTCTTGACTGCCATGTTTCTATGATTAGAAAGTAGATCAATTTCCTGTTACTGAGACAATTTCTATGCTTTTTCTGCCTGTTTGTTATGGTAACTATTGCATTGGCTAATGTTCCCTTGGAAACAGTAATAATTTCAATAAATACTTTTACTTTTATCTGTTTCCAGATTTTAAATTATCAATTGATTATTCAAACAATTCAGTTTGCAGATGGCTTAATCATATGAGTATCTTTTCATCTCTATCATGTGTTATAATTTTATATTTACATTGACTAGTTAATGATCTGGCAGTACATGGAAAGATGATTCAGAAATGCCTGTAATATAAATAAAACATGTTTTCCTAAGATAACAATAAATTCATTTATTTGATGCTGTTTGTTACTCCCCAATTTTTTTCAATGCCTTTTAACTTTTTCTTTAAAAGAATGTATTCTTTATACATATATTTTAGTTTTGTAAAAAAGCTTTTGAAACTTTATATTAAACTAAAACTTAGCTTAGGCTGAAATATTTTTTCTTTTTATATCACAAACATGTTGAACCAAAAACTTCCTTGCTAAATATTTCACTTTACATATTTCACAAATATTTTGCATACATGTGCACTTAATGTCTTTTGTACTTATGTATGTTCTTTGAGATAATTTTATATGCCAGTGTTTAGATACTATATTCCAAGGAGGTTAGGGACCAAGTCTTTATAATATGATTTGTATTATGCACAAAGTACAATGCAACTTTCTGAATGAGGGTTGATGAAACACAGAAAGTCAACTTCTTCAGGGGAGAACTTATCTATCTTTCCCTTGCACTTAATATGGAGTAAGTAATTATTTTTTTCAAGGATGTACAATATGGAACTATCTGTATATCCATCTATCCATCTACCCTTCTATCTGTCTCTTTGTCTATCTATCTATCTATCTATCTATCTATCTATCTATCTATCTATCTATCTATCTATAAGCAGTGGTATTATTAATCTCATTCTTCATGGAATTACATAATCTAATATTAAGGGGTGAAAAAGAGAAAAATTTTCCTAGACTTTCACATATAACATATCTTTTATATGTTCATATTTGCACATTTGTATATATACAAATACATAACATACTTTATGTTATTATGTTTTTTATGTATTATTGTATTTAATTTAATTAATTTAATAAAAATGTATTGTATGTAATTATGTATTATGTAACTCAGTAATAATTTATTTTTGGGATGGGATTATGAAAAAGGCAAAAACGATAAAAGAGCTCACAGTCTATTAATACTCGGCAAAAGACTATTTACAAACAGTGATATATAGTCAATAAATTGGAAATGAACTAAAGGGGAAAGGTACTAGCCCCAAAAGTGATAAGCAGTTGTGAGTTGGAATATTTGTGGCATATTGGAAAATAAAAGTAGGCAATAGTCTCTTGCATGTGTTGTTTAGGAATATTAGTTTGGTAGCTATGTGGATGATGACATAAAGAAGAGGAAAGGTGGTAGAAAAAATATATTTATAAGGTTCTGAAACATTGTAGGTGAGAAAGTGATACAGATTTGAACTGAGGTGATGATATCTATGTGAATGGAAACAGAGATGGGAAGGGATTTGTAGAGATAGAATAAGTAAAACTTGTCAAATGATTGAGTGGATGAGCATGGTTAGCTGTGTAATATTTATTGGGAAAGGAAGTAGGATTGGAAAAATGGGGATTTTGAGAGGTTTGTAACAGGGTATGGAGGAGTTAAGGGGAGAGAGGGTATATTCTCAGTGAAGCAAAGGAGGGAGATGCCCCCTGCTGAGAGGAAGCAGCAGGAGTCCAATAAGGCCTGTTTGTCCTGGAATGACTGAACTGAAAATCAGCTCCCTCTATGACCAGAAAAGATAGTCCACTTATCTGACTGCAAATTCAAATAATATAAAGTTTAATAACCAGTTGGAATTGGAGTTTTTTCTCAGCTTCAGACCTGAGGCCAGGCCCCAGAGGCTGGCAGAGGGTTTGTCCCACTCCCGTCTACTCTATATCAGTCCAGTTTTGTATAATTCAGAATCTTAGCAGTAGATAGAAAGCAAACAAGAACAGGTCTAACTTTCAGAAGCCTGTGTCTTCTGGCTGAACCAAGAAGAGCATGCCACTCCAAACTAGGCTGACCAAGCTCCTCTCTCCTCCAACACCAGGAAGCCAGTTCCCCCCAGCAGGAAGGAAGTGCTAGTCACAAGACCCAACTGCCACTCCCAGTTGGCCCCTTCCCCCACAAACTGTCAGTCTTGTTTCCTTTCCACAGCTGTTAAGAATGAATGCTATAGTTGATACGGAGTTTGTAATTCTGGGTGGTACCATTGTCAGAAATAACAAGGCTAGTTGTAGGAATGGTTTGAAAATGCTGAGTTTGGACACATTGAGTATCACTATCCATATCGGGGTATAAGTCTGAAGTGACATTGATATTGGATGTAGAGATATGGGATCCATTTGCATATATATGATATTTGGACACACTCATATTACCCCATGCCCAGGGATCTCTTATTTATTCATGATAATATCCTTTCCTTTTTCCTTTTTGACTCTTTAAGAGATCAAATAAACAACTTTAGGTTGTTGTTTCATTCAGGAATGAGAATAATGCTTGTGTGTGTGTGTTGGGGATGGTGGTGGTGGTGATTACAAATACTATTCCAAGTTCCTACTTTTTCATTTTACACATTATTGCTTAATTACATAACCGACTTAGTTGCTTTAACTTTCTTTAAACCCTGAAATATCGTTAGTACTAAAGTATTATTTTTTTCTACTCACCCAACTTTACTTAAAGGAATTTGATTTAAAGATGATGATTTAATGAATGAATAAACAATAAAATTTCAAGTGCTTACTATTTACCAAAGCTTTGCCCTAATCTTGGCACTGCCAATAAGAATGTGAGATAACCCTTGCCCTAAAAGAGCTTTACATTCCAATATAGAAAGGAATCACATAAAAGGGAATGGAAACTTACAAAGGGATCTTTGGTCTACAGAATCTTTGGGGATGTGAATAATCATAGGGTGATTTATTATCACATTCTCTTTATAAATGTAAAAATAATTTGATTTTAAATCTCAAAGTAAAAGATAGAGGTAGAAAGAGAATGGTAAGGGGTTTGTGGGGCCATCTTGGTCTGAGCATTTACACCTTGGAAATTGATCAATAGTTACAAATCAGGACTTGATTAATTGTTTCATTGACTTTTCTAACCAGAAATTTGTGCTGAAATTTTTAATAATGAAGATTAAACTTATAAGTTCCCTATACAATCAATTTTTAAACATTTATTAGCATATCCATGGTGGTTGGTGAATACAGACTTGATCAGGGCAGATGGCAAGTTTCCCTACCTGAGTTGTTTTGTCTTTTCAGTCAATCAGGTTTCTATTTTTGAGAAATTTTTCTTTTTGTTGTCTCAGTGAAGCATGCATACAATTAAATTTCCTATAAGTAGCCTCTACTTTAAATGGTTTCCCTCTGGGTTAGATGAAAGTTGGCATTCTGCCTTAGGGCTAAGCTGTGTCTTGATTGATAGATAATTGATGGTTATATTAGGTAAAAACTCACTAATGCACGCTATCTAGATGAACTTATACCATGCTCCATTTCCTATACAGCCATTCACCAATAAACTTGAACTTCAGAAAATCAATAATGTGGTCACAAAGAGCTGTATGTGACTACCAATAATTGGTCATGGAACTAGGTTAAATCAGAAAAGAAGTAAGCAATGAAAAATACCTTGCTTAGAAGAATAAAAAGAAGATAAAAAATTTTAAAATTAAACCCATGAGAAAGATAAAGAAAAATATTATCCCCTTTATCAGATGGGCAGGGAAAACTTTTAACTGAAGACACTGAAAAGGCAAAAGCTTTTAATAATAGGTGTTTTCTTTAACTGTCTTCACACAGGAAAGGTCATCTCTGATCTAATCATTGAAACAGTCAACACTTGGGCTGGGAGGGCAAGGAACCATAAGAAAACATCAAAGAAACTGGTTAGAAACTGCTGAACAGTTTGTTAAGCAATTTCTAGAAACATGGTCATCTTTAAGGTATAAAGGGATGCTGACCATATTTTCCAAATCAAAACTCATGAATCGTGGTCGCAGAAGGGATGGTTTGTGGTAACTTGGAGCAGAATATTTGAGATTGGGACTGTAGTAAATGATATTGCACATATGAAAACTGTTAAATAAAGAAGGCCTTGAGGTGCAGCTAAGAATTGTCCAAAAGTGATATTGTAGCCCTCTGTGGAGATAGTAGACAACTCTCGATGGATTGTTGTGAAGTAGTAGCTGTGTTATGGTGCTGTGGAGATTTCTATTCAGTTATGAACTGGGCAAAATAGTCTTTGATTCCTTTCTGATTGAGATTCAGTGATTTGTGGGAGTGGGTAACTATTATGTATGTCACTGTTTGAGCTTTAAAAGCTTTCATTAAGGTTAAGTTCATGCGATGGAAAAGTCTAGTAGATCAGGGAAGTGAAGATTAGTTGTTGCTGTTGTTGTTTTCCAAATAGTTTCATACTCAGATTTATGTTGAACTCATATTGCTAATAAATATAAAATCTATAAGGACTAGACTTCTGATTTTCTTGATATATATGGAACTCAGAGTGAGGAAACTCCCACTTCCATTTTCAGGATGGCATTTTTTCTGCTATTACAGTCTAAGAGACTTCCCTAGACTCCTGAAAAGTTAAATAAATAGAACTGGATTTAGAAAGCCACGTCCTTTATTTCCAAAAGCAAAATTCTTCTACTATTCCATTGCTCCCTTAGTTGAAAGGGATTTTCTCTCTCCTCTTTTCCCCAAATTCTTTATCTATGTCTTTAATGATACATGTTTTTATTGCCTTGAATCCTGCTTATTTTTGCATATCTTATCTTCCATATTAAATTAGAAGAACTTTGAGGATAAAACCATACTTCATTATGCTTGTACCTTTGGAAGTATGTAGAAGACTATTTTACAATAAATAGTTACTCAACAACCATGATCTTTTTACCCTATAACATCTCTTCCCCCTGTAACCCTTTAATGCAATGAATACTTCCCAGAACCTCCATTTTAAGTAAGAGCCCAAGACAGTCATTCTTAATTTCTCTCTCAGGTCTGCTTCCTCAACCATACCATCATACCTTTCCCCATGCCCTCACCTTTTTTGCTCTTCAGTTTTCCTTTATGTATTGTCTTAATTAGAACATAAGCTCTTTGAAGGTAAGGATTAGCATTCTTTTTTTTTTTTGCTTGAATTTGTATCTCTAGCACTTATAGTAGTGCCTGGCACATAGTAAGTATTTAATAAATAAATTCTTGTTGATTTTGCTCAACAAATCTTTGCTGGGTTGGAGAGGAGGGGAATGAGAAGGGAAGGGAAAGGATTAAAGAAAGAAAAGAGTGTTGGAGGTAGGGAAGAAAGAAAGGAGAAAGGGGGAAAGAAGGAAGGAAAGAAGGAAGAAAAGAACGAAGGAAAGAAGAAATCTGGCAGTTAGATCAGATGATTTTTAAGTTTGAGATATTTTCCAAATCTAATGCTGATTTTGTATTGTTTTTATATATGATGATGATGATGATGTTCAATGCAGAAAATGATCTTTTGGAGTTATTTTTAAGTTTTCCCCCCATAATTGAGTTGATTTTTAAAAAGATGATAAATAAAGTAGTGAAAAAAAGAAAATATGTTTCTGGTACCTGAATATTGTTGAATTAGAGTGCTAGTCTGGTTGATTTTGAATTAGAACAATTTTAGAGAGTCTAGAATAATTTTCACCGGCAACTTTTTCTATTTATATTTATGGGTATTCCAAGTTAAGCTGTACTTAACAAAAAAAATTTGTATTTTTCTTCTCTAGAAATTACAACATAGTCTAGTTTATTCTCCTTGTGATTCCAGATTTAATCTGAGGATTTAGTTAAGATACAGAAAAAATACCACTTTATAACTTTCTAGTGTAAGATTTTTCCCTAAAATGGTTAATTTTCAGTTTTCTTTTTCATTAGGACTATATTTTTCTTTTTAATTTGCTTTTTAAATATTAGCCAGTATAATACAATTTAAGAAAAAACACAAATTTAGTTTATGCTGATGACAAAAAATAGAAAATATCAAATTTTGGGGGGGAATATATGTTTGTGCAAGAAATTTTAGGTAATTATAAGAAGTAAGAATAAAATGCTTTGAACAAACCATTAAACAAGGATGTGAGTAATTGAAATATTAGCCTTAGCTGGTGGAATTGAATTTTGCAGGAACCCAAATTTGAATGTAAATTTATGTTGAGTAATATTAATTTCCACTTTTAATGTACTACAATACCTTTTCATTTCAATATTTGAAATTAAGAATGAAAAATCTTAATTCCAGTAGACAGGCTAAGTAAACAATATTTTTTGAGTTTCTGCTATGACTTACTCTGTTTAAAATACTATACAAAATAAAAGATAGATTCTTTCTCAATAAGGATTTTGCATGTAACTGTTGTGGAGCTCAAAGCCCTTATTTTTATCCATTAGATAGTCTTTTAATATTTCTGTCTCATTCATTTTTTTCTTCTTGTAAAAGAGGAATGAACTGCTTTACTCTAGAGTATATTTTTTGCCTATTATATAATGGACATTAAAATAAAAATGTCCCTATTTGTTGCTATGTATTGCAGTTCTTATTTAAGAAAAAATTAGAGTGAGCAATCGAGTTTGAGTTAGAAATGAATTAAATCTCCAGTCCTTGGCCAAATCATTGCTTTATTAGTCAGAATAACTGCAGCATGGTAAATTTCCATAGCCTAATTTTGTGGTACTTATCCATCAAAACTACATTACCTAGTAATTGAGTTCCTGAATTCTCTTATTGACTAAAAACTCTTTTAGTTAGAAACTCCTTGAAGATGAAAGCTTTTCAAACCTCTATACTAACCCAAAACCACTGGGCTAATTTTGGGGCTTGAATAAATTCAAAGTTCAAACTTTCTATGTTTAAAACAGCTGTCCCTCCAATGTCCAAGGAATATAATAGCTCTTTGTTCTTTGAAAACTATGATTTGGTAATAGGGAAAATAGATTGTGGCTTTCCTTTCTTCTCATTGCTATGAACTTGTTTCATTTTCATTACCTGCTGGTAAGCTACTTATGGAGACTGGAATGTATTTTATTAATTTTTGTATTCTTCTTTGGATACTAGCATAATACTTTACAAATACTGGTTCCTCAGTAATTGCTTGTTGGGTTGAATTGAATTATCAATTAGTATATTATGTTGCTTCTGTAGTTATTATTACCCTTTAACAATTATTTAAATGGTAATGACTGACTTTCATACTGTCTTAGTATAGTAAAAGGATATTCGATTAATTTGACCAAATGATAAATTGTGCTTACATTTACCCTGTTTTCCCCAAAGCTAATTGTCTTTCAAACATTCTTGTTCATGTTCTCAAAGGCTTTATTAAAAGTAGTTGTCAGGGCACAGATAGGTGACTTAGTGGATAGAATGTGGGGTTTGGAGATGGGAGGTCCTAGTTTCAAATCTGCTCTCTGATACTTCTTAGCTTTGTGGCCCCAGGCAAGACTTAACCAGTTGCTAAACCCTTACCACATATCTCCTTATGAATTGATACTAAGATAGAAAGTAAATGTTAAAAACAAAAGTCAAGAATCACCAAAAGTACCAGCTAAATGATGACATTTCTGACCCTTCAGGCCTAGTTCTCTCTCTCCCCAAATTTCCTTATGTTTAGTTTGTCTTTATTCTGCAGATACTTACATATGTACATGCCATTTCTCCCAATAAAATGGAAACTTTCTGAGGGAAGGGCTTGTTTAATTTTTGTTTCTATATCCCATATTCTAGGATAATGTCTGATCCAGAAGCACTTAATAAATGCTTATTGGTTAATGAATTGATTCTCAAATTCAGCATAATCAAGAAAAGTGCTAAAAAGAAAATAATTTTATTCTATTCTTTTCAGAATGATGGTTTATACTTTGTGATATACTGATTTATATGTCTTAAGAAAGATACAAAATAAATGTAGGCATATGAGGGTAAGTCATTGAAAGTGATCAAATTTTTGAATGGCTTTCTGTATGAGAATAATCCAAAAATTTTGGAAAAATAAAGACCAAGAAGAAAGAAAATCATGAGTAATGAAACAGAAAACATAACTTATTTATAAATGCCCAGGATTCAGATCTCTTAGATGTTAAAACAACTCATTAAAAAGTCAGAGGAAGTATCACTTTAAAGAGGGAAATAATTAACAGGAATTCATGGAATGTTGTACATCATACCCAAAAGAGAGGTTGGTGCTGTGAGGAATGTGAAAGTATAAAATATAAATATATATATTTAGCATAAATATATATAAAATATACATAAAAGTATAAAATATAGTCCCTTCCCAAAGTGCTTTCAGTTTATTTGGACAGACAAGACTAAAAATTGAGAAGTAGAAAAAAATAACATTGAGGCATTGATGGAAAGTATAGAGATCAATGTAGAATAGAGTAGTATCAGAAGATACTTTGAAAAAGTTCAAATAAAGGTAAGATTAAGATAGGCAATGAAGAGGAGTAAGGTATTCTAGACTCATCATTAAGATTATCATCATTAGCAAAAATTAAGAATAGATATTGAGGTAACATGCAACCAAGAAGGGTCACCACCATATTGGATGACATTTTCAGTTGAAACAATCTCAAGATGCTAGTCATAGGTTGAATCTGAAAGCTATAATTTAATAGAGATCTCTAAAGTCTTGTATTTGGTTTAAAACAATCAAATGCATAAGTATAGAATGAGAGTGATAGATCTACAGTGGTTTTTACATATCTTTATTTAAATTTATATCTATGTATATATCCTCATGCCATGGCTGAAGACACATATCATATATGTGTGTGTATATATATATATATATATACACACATATGTGTGTAGACCACTATAACCCTCACATACATATATATATATGTATATATATATATATAAAATCAGCTGACTCATATTCAAAATAGAGTCATAAAGTAAATATTTCTCCTGTAATAGGGCAATATTTGGGCTGCTAAGTTACACAGTGGATAGAGCATTGGGCTTGGAGTCATAAGACTCATTTTCCTTGTTCAATCTGCCCTCAGACACTAGCTACATGACTCTGGTCATGTGACTAACCCTGTATGCCTCAGTTTCTCCATCAGTAATATGAGCTGGAGAAGGAAATGACAAAACACTTCAGTATCTATGCCAAGTAAAGCCCAAATGGGGTCACAAGAAGTCTGATACAAATGAACAAAAATGGGACAATATTTAACTGACAGGATACTTAGGTTTTTCTTTTTATTCAGTTAGCATAAATGCTGGCTTTGGTAGTTTAGAGCATGCAGAACATCTCTGAGATAAGAAGGGTCACTGGAATATTGGAGCAAAATGGAGGAAATTTAATCTGTTTTCTCTTTGAAAAACTGCTCCACAGAATAAATATATTTTTGAAATCTACTATGATATGAAATGGAGACAATGAATACCCCAATGAGATCATGTACCTATCAATATGTAATATTATAATTATTTATTTAAAATTTTAGAGCAAATTTTTACTAGCAACAAAATGTTCCCATTTACCTTTTATTCATTTACCACTGGCAACAGGGTTCCATAGAATATTATCTGAAAACTGCTGTATAGCCTTGTACTGTTTAGGAGTTAACCATGGGATGTTGTCCCCAGAGACATTTATTCAATTTACCTCACTGTGGGCTATTTTTGCCTCATCTACATGTCATAGAAATCTAAAATTACAGACATCAAATGTAGAAGTCAGTGGAATAATTGGCCAGTGAGAGAATTGAGTAATTATTTTTGTCTGTGGTTCAGTATTTTGGTACCTAAATCATACTAGTGCCAGCACATTAAATACTTTCATAATTATTATGTAATATAGTATATTGCTCATTTTCTTATTCTGTAATTTACAAGAAAGAGCATAGGATTTAGCATCAGAAGATCTGATTTTGAATTCTGAGGTTATAGTTTATTAGTGTGATCTTGGACAAGTCACTAAATTATGAGTCTCAATTTCCTTATTTGCAAAATGGAAATCATGTTATTTATGCTGCTTTATTAAAATATTTTGTGGATAAACCAATTTTAAAAACTACAAACTGCTATATATTGAGCTATTATTATTTTTCACTTATGTCATATCCATCTTGGGTTTTCTATGAATTAAAAGGAAAATAATGTTAATTTTTATGCTGTGACTTCATTCTTACATTAATAATCAATATAACAAAGGCAACTACGTGACACAATTGATTTAGGGCTGATTTTGGAGTAAAGAAAACCTGAGTCCAAATCCAATCTCAGACAGACACTAAATTTGTGTCCGTGGGTAATCATTTAAGAGGATCAATTTCCTCCCCTGTAAAATGGGGATGATAATAGCACCTACCTTCCAGGGTTGTTGTAAGGATCAGATAAAATAATTTTGTAAAGAGCTTTGCAAACCCTGAAATGGTATAGAAATATTATTAAATATATTAATTGTAGATATAAATATTTAACTCTTTTTATTCTATTTTTAATTTAAATAATAATTCAAAATGTGTGAGGGGGGAGCAGCTGGATTGCTCAGTGGATTGAAAGCCAGGACTAGAGACAGGAGGTCCTGGCTTCAAATCTGGTCTCAGATACTTCCTATCTGGGTGACTCTAGACAAGTCACCAATTATTTCCCATTGCCTAGCCCTTACCACTCTTCTGCCTTGGAACCAATACAAAGTATTGATTCCAACCAATACAAAGTATTGATTCCAAGATGGAAGGAAAGGTTTTTTTTTAATGTTTGATAGGATAAACATGAAAAAATCTAATAACCCCTACTTTCAAGATACTTACCTTCTACTGAATCATAGGATATAGAGGTAGAAGGGATATGTGTAGCCATCTAGTCTTTTGCACTGAAGAGACCCAAGGATTTCAGTGTTAATATAAATCTAATAACAATGTAACAACAAAAATAATCATTTCTATATTTAGACCTGATAAGAAAATCATAATAGACTAGATAAAGACTAAATGGATCTATATTAATATGAAAAGCCTGGTAGAACATTGTTACTTTTATTAATTTTAGAATGGTCTGAAATTGCCAAGAAACGAATCATTTTCCCAGGATTATACTTTAAAGCTAAATGTAAAGTCTTACTTCCAACTTTTTACTTTAATTCTTGAGTGATTTGTGATTTTCTTGATTTGAGTATTTTCTTTACTTAGATCGCAACTCTGTAACAGAAATATATTTTTTTTAAACCCTTACCTTCAGAAGAAGAGTGGTAAGGGCTAGGCAATGGGGGTCAAGTGACTTGACCAGGGTCACACAGCTGGGAAGTGTCTGAGGCCAGATTTGAACCTAGGACCTCCCGTCTCTAGGGCTAGCTCTCAATCCACTGAGCTACCCAGCTGCCCCCAACAGAAATATTTTTTGAGAGTTGATGTGCTGAGACTCCATTGCCAAGCTGGTGATGTCACTCAGCCCTTAGAGACATTGCTCTTCTTACTCTTAAGCTTTCCTAATTAAGTAGCCTATTAAGAACCAAGCCAGGGTCCCTTTGGTTCAATTCAACAAGAATTTATTAAGCTCCTACTACGTGCCAATCACTGTGGTAGGTACTACAGATACAGAAGACAAAAATGGAAATGTAATTCTACTGGGAGTGAGAGGAATAACATATTCTTGTTTCTTATTTCTTTTTGAGGTCTTTTATTCTGGAACTAAACTGACAAGTTTGAATTGGTCTACAAGTTGATGGAGACTTCCTAGTTCTCTGCTGTTTGCTCTATCACTGCACTCTGGTTTGGTGCAATTAATGTTTTGCTACCACATCTTGAGATGCCTTTGCTTAATTTGATTAGATAAACAGAGGAAAACAACAGTAAACAAAATGTACACAGATAAAATCAATATATACTATGTATAAAATAGGATTTTAAAAGGTTGAAGGTATTTTAATGGGGCATACTAACTGCTAGGTAAATCAGTAAAAGATGAGTTAAGGCTTGAAGAGCAAGTTTATTGGGTTTGTGGGGCAGGTAGAGCACAAGGAGAAAGAGGTTAATTGGCACATCGGGCAAACTGTACACAGAAATGGAATGTTGTGAATGGAGAATATCAAGTTAGCATGCTTAGCTGGAATAAAGCATTAACATAGGCATGCAAAGTAGTAGATGTTACTACAGAGTAGTAATGTGGAATCAGACTAGAAAGATAGGCTATAGCCAGCTTCTGAAGGGGTTTATGTACCAAGTAGAAGAGATTTTTGTCGAGTCATTTTTCAGTGGAGTCTTAACTCACTGCGATCCTATTGGGAGTTTTCTTTTCAAAGATTCTAGAGTGGTTTGCTATTTTCTTCTCCAGGCCATTTTACAGATGATAAACCAAGGCAAAGAGAGTTAACTAGTTCAAATAGATAGTAAGTGTCTGATGCCCAAGCCAGGTGCTCAATCCACTGTCCCACTTAGTTCACCAGAAGAGATTGAATTTTACCCAAAGACAGTAGAAAGCCACTGAAGCTTCCTGAGCTGCTGAGTAATACAATTAAAACTGTCTTTTTGGAATATCAGTTTGGTAACTGTGTGGAGGATTGATTGGCAAGAGAAGAGGACCAAGATAGAGAAACCATTTAGGAGACTTTTGCAATAGTCTAAGTGAGCTCGGAGAAGGACCTGAACCAAAGTGGTGTCTATGTGAGTGAAGATAAAGGAGCTAATGTGTGACATGCTATTGAATTATTAAAAAAATCTTTACAACTGATTGGATATGACTGAGGAGGGAAAGAAAATATTGGGGATTATAATATAGTTGGACATGTAGGTAACTAGAAAGAAATTGGGGGCAAATTATGCTGAATCAGAGACATCTATGGGACATCCAAGGGTAGATGTCCAGGAGGAAGCTGGTGATATGAGATAGAGTTTAGCAGATAGATGTGTTTAGGAAATTTAGATTTGAGAGTCTACATAAGCCTGTAGTATGTGATTGATCATTGGTGATCAATGTAAATTTTTTTAAAATGTGCTTTATAAACCTAATTATACAATACCTAGAGTAAAGGCATCCCAAGATAATGTGACAAAATATTAAATAACACTAGACCAGAGCCCACTAGTAGGCTCAGGGAAGAATTAGGAAACCTCTACCCATCTCTGGATTGATTCCAGTCTCCACTTTAGTTGTGAAGAAAGGGGAGGCACCATTAAAAACCTACTAAAATGAATTAGATGCAAGGAAGTGTCAGACATACAGTCCACATATAAAGTTCACAACATTCCCAAGTGCAGTCCAACCAGATTAAAATATAACTGGGAAATATTTTAATGAAATAATTAAAAATAAAATACAACATATATAATGTTGATATGTAATTTTCTTTTTTAAATTATTTAGAATATTTTTTCATGGTTACATGATTCATGATTTTTCCCACCCCTCCTCCTTCCCTCCTCCTGTACCTGAAAAGGAATTCCACTGGGTTATACATGTATCATTGTTCAAACCTTATTTCCATGTTATTCATATTTGCAAAAGTCTCATCTTTTAATGCCAAAACTCCAATCATATCCCTATCAAACCATATGATTGATCACATGTTTTTCATCTGTATTTCTGTTCCCACAGATCTTTCTCTGGATGTGTATGGCGTTCTTTCTCATAAATTTCTCTTGATTGTCCTGGGTCATTGCATTGATACTAGTAGAAAAGTCCATTACATTCGATTGGACCACAATGTATCAGTTTCTGTGTACAGTGTTCTCCTGCTTATGCTTCTTTTGCTCTGCATCAATTCTGGAGGTCTTTCCAGTTCACATAGAAATTTTCCAGTTCACCATTCCTTTTTGGTCTTCTCTTGTGTCTCATGTTTGGACTTTAATTTTTTTTAAAGTCTGGCTTATTCCTCAGGAATGCTTGGAAATCTTCAATCTTATTGAATGTCCATTTTCCCCCCTGAAAAAATATACTCATTTTGTTGGATAGGTTACTTTTGGTTGTTATCTTAAATCTTTTGCCTTCCTAAATATCATATTCCATGCCTTTTGATCCTTTAATATAGAAGCCCCTAGATCCTATGTGATCCTGATTGTAGTTCCATGGTATTTGAATGGTTTCTTTCTGGCTGCTTAAAGTATTTACTCCTTGGCTTGGTGGTTCTTGAATTTAGCTATTGCATTCCTGTAAGTTGTCATCTGAGAATTTCTTTTTGGAGGTGATATGCAAATTCTTTCCATTTCAATTTTATTTTTTTGTTCAAGGATCTCTGGGCAATTATCTTTGATAATTTCTTGTAAAATAATTTCAGAGATTCTTTCTTGATCATGGCTTTCAGGTAGTCTAATAATTCTCAAATTGTCTCTCCTAGATCTATTTTCGAGGTCTATTTTTTTCATAAGATATTTCATGTTTTCCTCTGATTTTTCATTCCTTTGATTCTGCTTTATTGTTTCTTGATTGTCTTTTTTTGACTGTTTCAGACTCTGTGTCCAATTAATATTTTTATTTGGACCTTGAGTGTATTTCCTTTGCTTTTACAGTCCCCTTCTTTGTTTGTACTTTCCTTTTTATCTCCATAAAATTGTTTAGAGTTAGGTGCTTTTTTGTTTGCTCATTTTTCCTATATAATTATAGGTAGGCTCTGTTTTCTGGGAATTTGGGGTGTCCTCTTAAACTTCAGTCTTTCTTTGATGCTATTTTTATCTTATTTTCTGGGTTTTTACCAGTTTCAATTCTTGGAGACTGAGGGTTAAGAGCTCTGAAAGCTCCCCTACCCTTCCTGATTTATTGACCCTAGAGATGCTGATGGTTTAATGACTTGCTTCTGTCTTGGGCATAAACTTTTGAACTCACTTTGATCTTGATCATGTCAGGGACTGATCAAATTCTAGCCCCAGGCTTAGGTTTAATATTTTGGTCTCAATGTGTACTTGATCCAATCAGGCATGCTCTTGATTACCCTGACCTGGAGCTCCTCCCTTAGTTTTTGGGCAACAAGATAGTATGTGGAGCACCCCAGTGAATTGTATCCTCACCCCAATGTATGAACTATGTCATCATCCCAAACCCAGTCTGGAATTCCTGGCTTAGCTCTGGGATCACATAGATCATCCCTCTTTAGCCTAGTTTGCTCTGGGCTGGAACTCTGTAATTCTCTACAGGTTTGAATTTTTAAGGGGTGTGGTTTGACTTGGACCACTATTTGCCCAGGCAGGATCTCAGGATCTGGATTTTGGCTTTGGTTTAGGTTTCAAACCTTGGACAGCAGATGTAGGGTTAGGGTATTGGTGGTGGCTTGCTCTTCCCTCCTTGCTACAGCCTTTTTTGGCTCTGCTTTCCTCTCATCCCAGTGCTCCAGATGTTCTCTGCCTATCTTTTGGGCTTTTCTTTTATTTATAGTTGTTTCACTCTATCTCCTTGTTGGTTCCTCCACTCCTGCATTAATTTCATGGTGATATCTTAATCTTGGTCAGAAATGATTCTCATAGGGACACAGAGCTGCCCTGTTTTACTCCTCCCAATTTGTAATTGTGTAAATCAACCTGTAGCTGGTGGAGAACTGTTTCTACTTGAGTTTCACATGCTAGGATGGATATAAGATTATTTTTAGATTTTACTAAGATTAGAGAAGAGAGAGACATTCAAGCACACAAGATTATCAAATGTGCAAAACCATGCATTTTGCCTATAATTATTACTATTACAATTTTGAGGTGAAGTCAAAAAATATTTTTCACTTGGCAGAAATATGAGTTTAATTCTGGGTTATTGTCACTCTCCTATTAAGATGTATGGAACCAAAAGTTTTGTTCAGAGCAACTATGGTTTTACTGGTGACCCTTCACATCCTTCAAATGAATGCCTCAGCCAAGTAGCCTGTCAATAGCTGACACAATTTTTAGGGGCCTCTTGCTTTTCTTGGGTTAAGTTCCTGCCAATCACCCCTAAATTTTGAGGAAGTGGAATATTTTGATTATTTATACTAATAATTCACATTAATTCCTCATGTGCAGGCACTTTCTTTGAATCTAAAATATTTAGCACAGTGCCAGGAATGTAGTAGATACTTAATAAATGCCTATTAATTGACTGATACTGCATATTCTTGGATTCTAGATCAGTTACCAACATGATTGTTGGACGTATCCAGGTGGAATCAATGAGGATAGAAGTAGAGAGAGTGGTTTCAAATTACTTATCTATATGAAGTATTTTTCTTGAGTTTGACTATAATGATCTGACTTTTATTTCCATTCATGTAGTGCTGAACAGAGCTAAAGAAAACCATGTAACTGTATTGATTTCAATTCTAATTCATGTCACTTAATCCCAGGAAGATGGGCCCTCACTAAAGCAAGGCAATCATTCAATTCTTCCCTAATATATTTACTATCTCACTTATTACAGTGGCTGTATCAAATTTTTTAAAACTTCTAGTGCTATGCCCTACATTCACCATTTTAGATGAGGACCTTTATTCATATTTCACTAAAACTTTGAAACTAGTGGACATTAGCTCCTTTCCTCCTCTTCCTCCTTTTCAGCATCTCACTTTTGTTCAGAATCTTCCTTTATTAATCTTTGCTTTCTCTCTTCCCTTAGATGAAGAGGTGAACCTTTCTCTTTGCTATGATGGTCTCACCATATATTTGATCATATCTCCTTTCATATTCTCCAGATGTCTACAACTGTCATCCCCACATTCTAAATCTAAATTACTTTATATCTACTGGTTTCTTCCCTGCTGCTTGTAATCATGCTCATATCTCTTTTTCCTTTTAAAAAAAGACCAAAAACATTTCCTCTACCTATTTTCCTTTCTTTCTCCTTTCTTGGAGTCTAAATTCCTTGAGATTATGTTTACCTTTGGCTCTTCCTCTCAGTCCCTTCTAAGCCCTCTGCAATCTGATTACTGAGCTTTTCATTCAACTGAAACTACTCTTTCAAAAGTTACCAAAGATCTCTTAACTGCTAAATTTAATGACTTTTTTTCACTCATCCTTTTTGACCTTTCTGAAATATTTGACATTATTTGACATCTATTTCTCCCAAATATGTTGGGGTTTTGTTTTGTGTGTGTGTGTGTGTGTGTGTGTGTGTGTGTGTGTGTGTGTGTGTGTGTGTGTGACACTGTGCTCTCCTGGTTCTTTTCCTGTTGGTCAGATCACTCCTTAGTCTCTTTTCCAGATTCTTCATGTTATGCCCAGGAATGTAGGTTTCTCTACAAAGACATCTGTTTTCTTTCTATACTATCACTTTTCATCTATATTATCCTTCTATCAATACTACCATTAGCTCCCATGAGTTAAATTATTTCTATGTGGATTATTCCAAGATTAATTTATCCATTCTCTAAGACTTCTGGGCTCCAGGTTCTCATAAGCAACTATCTTTTGGACATTTCAGACTGAATTCCCCCCAAATATCTCAAGGGTATGTGAAATACTTTATAAATAACCATATTTTATTATACATACAATATTATTCTTTTGAAGTGATTAATCTATTTTACTCCTTATGTACATTTGCATAACAAATTCTAAAAAATTATTTCTTTCAATATTGTCAACATGGAATCTAGAAACCCCAAACATATGGCCTAGTGGGATCTGGAAACCCCAGGTTTTGACCTTGTCACATGAGAGTTCCTCCTGGAGGGAAAGTCCTACCTTCACTGGTCTTAGACTTATAATAGACTTTAAGATGTCAAATGACTCATTGTCTAAAGAAGCCTCTCCCTGAGGATTGAACTCCTGACTTTCAGCTTGCAAGACTGAAGTATTACCTACTGTGCTGCCAAATCTTAAAGTCTATTGTTAGTCTAAGAGGCAGTGAAGTAGGACTTTCCCTCAGGAGGAACTCTCATGTGACAAGGTCTAAACCTGAGGTTTCCAGATCCCATTAGACCACAAATTTGGGGTTTCTACATTCCATGTTGATAATATCTACCGGGAAGTATGAGAATGTTTACTAATAGCCAAGGAGTTTAAGGATTAAAAAAGGTTACACACCCTTGGGATAAAAGAAGTCTTTGTCGGACCACAAACATTTTCAGTCCATCACAGATTTGAAATACTTTAAATATAAGTAGTGATGTAATTCAAAGACTATAACATCAGCTAAAAATTAATAATTTGAATTTTTGGAAAGGAAAGGAACAGAAACTCAAAACAGTCAATAAGTCTTGAAAAGAATTGTAGGATTTGAATCTGGAAGAGAATTAGAAGTCATCTCATCTATATCCTTCATTTTTATGGATGAAATTCCAAGGAATCCCGAAGAAAGTCACATAATTTCTTCAGGCTTACACAGGTAATAAGTAGAAATAGTTTTCAAACTCCAGTCTTCTGACTAAATCAAATGCTTATTCCATGGAAGATTTACATGTTATCCCTTCCCAGTGCAGTGGAAACTCCTTTAAGGCAGTGTCTGTCTTCTTCTTGTTTTTATTGTTTAGTCATTTACTGTCATTATTTTTGACATATATCATCTTATATGGCAATTTTCACATAGTAGACATTTATTACAGGTTTGTTAGCCTAGATAGAATTACTGCATTGTGATTTATATCAGTGCATAGAATATCCATGTAAGCAAAGGAACAGGCACTTCCGAGTTTTATTAACTTGAAAAAGTCACTTAAGCTTCCAGTCTGCCTCAATTTCCTTAACTATAAAATGAGGGTAATAATAGCATTTATGTTCCAGGGTTATGGTAAAGATCAAATGAGATATTATTTCTAAGCCCTTAACATGATACCTGGCACTTGTAGGTGATATAGAAATGAAAGCTATTATTTTTATTGTTATAGGGCAAAAATGGGCTAGACTGCCTTTGACTATTCCTCCAACACCAAATCCAGCATTCTTCCCTTTCTTCCATGATGCCTTCCTTTCACATATGCACATGTGTATTAATTCATTTAAAATATTTTTGATAGCTTACATATGTATGTTTATTATACATATGCAGGGCATGCTGCTAGTTCTGTTTTGTAGAAAAGGCTTGTGTGATGCTATTAAGATTCTCAATGAATTTCATCAGTTTGGGAACTTCATTAAAATATATACATTTCCTGCCTCTGGATACAATCCTGTTAGTCCTGATTATTTATCCATCTAAGAAATCTGTCATTATCTATTCCTTGTTCAAAATATTCCTCTCTTTAGCACAATCTAAGATGAATTTAATTTTAAAATAGTGTCTAACAGACCTCTATATACAATATGAACTTTTTTCTTTTACATTGGATGCACAAAGGATGGAGAGTTCCTTATTTTGAATCTATAGTTTACCTGGGAGTCTGGATACTTTAAGTAACATTCTGAAACCTCAAAGCTTTTCCCCTCTATGATACCTATTATTATGCTGCCTTGCAAAAGCATGTAAATGCCAAACTGAAAGGTGCATGAACATCTATCTCCATGTGGGCTATGGCCACACAATCCGCATTAACTTGGCAGTGCTTTCTTGTCTTGCAGACAGTGAAGAACATGCCCTTTTCCATCCTTGAGGCAATCTCAGGAAAGGGTGAGGCCTCACATGGGTTGTCTTCTGAGTATTTTTATATTCTGTCAGCTATTGCATTTCTACATTTCCCAGGGTTTTTTTTGTTTGTTTATTTGAAGATAGTTTATCCTTAGGAATGAACAGGATTTGGAAGTCAAAAAAAAAAGCAGGAGATTCCTTTATTTCTTCTGATACTTGTTATCCCTCGATGATTTTTTAGAATTATGTTTGTGACAAGTCTCCTGCTTTATTTTTTTCTGCCCCTTGGAATCTCTGGGTATTTGAGACCATGACTGAAACTTTATAATTTGGTATAAATCAAAAATAAAAGAGCAGTAAGCAAGGCAAGGCAACTTTAGCTTGTTTCCACTGGGTCTGGTCCAGCCTATTACAATGACTTACATATCTCCACCAGACAGAAGCAGGAGTTGCAGTAAAGAATGTCCCTAGGGCATGACCAAATGGGCCCTCTCCAGAAGCTGCTCCAGCACTGTCTATGTTCATTCCTCTTGGGCTTTCAATTTTGTACTTCCCTTCAGTGTTTCCCAAGGAGAAGAGAGAGCGAGAGTCCTTTATCTAAAGGGGAAGTTTATTTTAATCTTCATGGAACAAAGGTTTATCTTTAATGTTTCCATGTGCGATCTGTAGGCGCAGTTCTGACTTTTTGATATCTAGAAGCAGTCCTGTAAATGAGAATGAGGAATTTATAGACTCTTAGCACACTTACAGTTGATTGACCCATAGAAGTAAAAACCTTCCTTTGGATCCTCAAAATAATGAATATCCAAAAGTTTCAGGTTAATAAACACTTCTTTTCTGGGGATTTTTCTTCTACTTTTTTTCAAAATAGTTTACATTTTTCTTTGTAAATGCCACTAGCTCTTTTCCAACACCTCAAATCTTTGTTCTTTCTTATTTATTTACTTCCTCATATTTCTTATACATCAAGACTAATCTTAGTTTATTCAATCCATGTTTTTTGTGTGTAAAACAGGATATATTTTAAATAATTTTGCAAATAAACAACCCTCTACAATATAATTTGTGACCAATGAATTTCCTTGCAAGTGATATCTTATAAAAGGACTTTGAAATCTAGTGATTTCAAAGGTATTATTGATAATGTTATTGCTGGTATTCTGTTGCAAAATATTGCTTCAGTGGGATAGGGGGCAGGATAAGGAGAGAAATAAAAACCTAACAACACTAAAAAAATCTATGAAAAATACATCCCAAACACCCAAAGTAATATTGATTTTTTTTTTCAGTCTTTACTCTCCCTTTTTGGATATATGTTGTAAAAATCATATTTTCTAGAGTAACATTTTTTAAAATGTTGTCATACTTTGTGTAAATTAATTTAAAATTTGGTTAAACAGAAAATCAGAAACAAAACAAAACAAAACAAAACTGGTTCCTTACTCAATCAACAGATAGATTTCTGGCACTGGCACCAGAAAGAGTCATTTTCTTGAGTTCAAATCTAGCCTCAGACACTTATTAGCTATGTGATTCTGGGCAGGTTATTTAATCCTATTTTCGCCTTATTTTCCTCATCTCTAAAATGATCTGGAGAAGGAAATGGCAAACCACTCTGAGTATCTTTGCCATGAAAACCTCAAATGGGGTCAGTTTAAAAATGACTGAACAACAACAAATCTAATATCAGAAAGGATTATAGTCCAATGATTGCTCAAATTGGACTGACCCAAGATGGAAAAAAGAAAGACTAGCTATATACCTTTCCTGAGATGTCTTGATAAGTACAGCCCTGAATAAAAAATTATTGCTATCTTTTCTATTTAAGATGATTCTTAATCTTTTTTCTTTGAGATTTTTTAGTTTTCTTTTATTAGAAATATAGATTATCAAACTCAAGATTCACTCATCTGATTGTGAGGCAAGATTTTTGTGAATACCTAAATGAATTCTTGATATTGGACTATAGTACAAATTATTATGAGTAAAGGTTATTTCTTTAATGTAGTTTTCAAAGTAAGAATATTTGTGAATATGCCATGTTTGAGGTTGCATGGTAGATTAAGATGGAGCTATAGCATCATTGGATAAAAGAAATCAAGATAATGATTTTTCATATAAACTTAAAATGAGACATGGTGTCTCATCAGAAGACTCATGCAACTGATATGATGAAGTCATAAGAATTTTTTGTTAGCATACACATTGCTCTTTTGTGTTACCTGTTGTGTGTCAGGACAACAGAAAAAGATTCCTCATTGGTAACGGCAGGCTTTTTTCCCATGTTGACAAAATTCAAAATTCATTATTCTGTTTCAGGAGTGGTAGGACCATAAAACATACTCATGTTCACTTGTTACCAAAAAAATGTTCCAAGCTACCCTCTGCTAAATAATTTGTATTATTAATTATGCTGCAGTTAAATGTTGCTGGTGACATTAGAACAAGGTAGTTTTCAATTGAAATTATGATGATTAAACGTAAATGTTGGTGTTAATTACAAATTACTTTGGAAGTAATGCAAATGAAACACAAAATAATGAATTGTTGCAGTACTTTAAGCTGTGAACAAAAACGTCCCTGAGCCCCAGTGACTCAGACCACTGCTCCACTTGCTCTTGTCTCTGAATTGTATTCGTGCAGCATCTTCCTTCCCCATGGGTCATCAATGATCCTGATTCTTAGAGGCTTCCCTTTTCTAGCTGTCATGATGAAATGGGCATGATTGATAGGTCATGGGTCTTGGAGTCATAAAGACATAGGTTCAAAGACTGACTCAAATACTTGGCCACCATGTGATCTGGGTAAACTTTGTATGCCTTTATTTTCTCATCTGTAAAATGGAAAATTTGGAATGGACTGGACCTAAATCTATTATCCTGTGATCCTGTTTAGATAACTAAAACAGATGAGAATGAAGCATTTTAGTTATGGAGTGTTACAAAGTTAATGGAGTTATAGTTATTGAGTATATAAAAAGGTTATCATTTGTGAAAGGGAAATTTCAAATGCAATAAAACTCAGAAAAGTTTGCCCTCATATAATTTTAATAGCACCACCACATCTATAAGTACATAAAATGCCATCTTAGAATTGCTAATTGTTTAACAAATAATTTTTATTACTATAGGCAATGCAATTATATGGCTTATGATGAGCTGTATAGCAAGATTTTTATGTGTCTCAGTATATTGCTTATGATCACAGTTATTAATGTAACTATATATTATTGTGGTCTTATATGCTTTCCTTTTAAATCTATTCTTATACTAAAAGCAATAGTTATGTGCAATCGGGGCTACTTAACAGTTTTTAAAAGTCCATGAAATGACTGACATTCATGTCATCAGAATTTCTAATCCATAAGTATTGATGTTTTTCTCTGACTATTACTTTCGTGTCAAAGCTTTGGGTCCTCTCTGAAATATCACAAGAGATTCTAACTCCTGATTTGATGACACAATAGAATATAAGGGTAGAGGTCTCATCTTTCTTTAGTAAACAGCAGTTTCTGTGTTTTTCCTTCTCACCAGTAACTGTAGCCATTAAGCCTAATATATCAAAGAAAAAAGAAATTGCCTAATGCTGTTTCGCTATCTGTGAACATACAGCATGAAGAAACGAAATTTAATGGATGTAAATGGCACTATTATGTGAATCAAACTACTGGATATTCCTAAGGGATGTCTCATTCAAGCAACCACATTCAAACTGGTCCCAAAGATAACTCAGCAGCAAACTCGGAAATTTTGATGGATCAATGATTCCATAAGTATGGGTATCCCTTCCAACAAAACAGATCACAACTCTTTTATGTTTGATCTTCCTATGCAATTCTTATACACCTATTTCCTTGAATTTTCACTGAGGTTTCCCCACCCTAAAAAAAGTTAGTTCAAGGCCTTTTGGTTCATATTATATCCTAAGAGTACCAATTTGGGCAATCCATTTCTCATCTCCAATTGATTTTTTTGTGTGTGTGTGAACAACCCAGTCTATTTTTCTGATTATACTCTCAGCAAGGGTAATATATGGCCAATTTATGCTCACCATGTATTTTCCCATTGCCCTTTGCTTAATCTAGAATTTTGATTCTGATTAAAAATATAAAATGGTCCTCAGTCCTCCATGGCCCCATTTTTCCTTCTTCCGTGATCATGGCAGAGAGGCAGAAAGAGTCACAGAGAATATTAAGCTTCATTATTACATATAGGAAAAATGTTGTGCAATAATGTACAATTTGATTTGATGTCACTTCTTTGTAAAAATGAATATAGTTAAAACATAGTAGTCAGCACAAAGACCTCTGAGCAGCCAAAATAAGTGGCATAGAATGTGGGTTTGGTTGCTGATGCCTTTTATTGATATAAGAGGCCCTTAGGTCTCTGTGCTGTCTATAATAGCCCAGACTTGACACAATAAAGAATAGGGTGTAAATTCTATGGCATTTACAGGATTTCAAAGGGTAAAATCCCTAGTTTGTGGATCAGTTAGAAATTTGAGCAAAGGAGAGTTATAGAGGCCTGCTCTCCAGTTCCTGGTCCCATAGACACTTAGAATACAAATGTTTCTTTACATCTGAATGATGGAAGACTTTCCAGATGTGAAGTGCTACCTCTGAAAAGGTTAGTCATTTGCATAAATCCATTATTTATGTACAGACTTTCTTCCCCTTTCTCCCCCTTTAGAATGTAAGCCTCTCCAATCAATCAGTATTCATGAAGGGCCTATTATGTGCTGGCCACTGTACTAAGCTCTGGTAATTTAAAATTAGGGGAAAGAAAGGCATTTCTCTCCAGGAGCTTGCAATCCAATGCAAAAGCAAGCAGGAAAAGCAAAGCAAACAAGCAAAATTAATGTAAAGCAGGCAAAAAATGTAAAAAAAGCAAGCTATATGTAGGATAGATGAGATATTATTAATAGAAGAAAAGCACTAGAATTAAGAGGGGTTGGGGAGGGCTTCCTGCAGTGGGTCTTTAATTGGGAATCAGAGGAAACCAGGGGGGTCAGTAGGCAAAGATGAGAAGGGAGAGAGTTCCGAGCATGGGGGAGAGTCAGAGAAAACATTTAGATATGAGAACTTTGATGCTAAACAGAACATTTGGATTTGCTCATAATGGAATAGGAAGCCATTGGAATTTGTTGAATTTGGAGGGGAGGGATGGAAGTGACATGATTGGAACTGT
>NC_077229.1:163086731-163181731 GCF_027887165.1 Monodelphis domestica | reverse complement strand
TGCAGTGTTGATAATCGTTGTTATTCACAGTTAAACATATATTATTCTACTCCACCCTATTCCTCTGCTGTAAAGCTCTCACTCTCTCCTTCTGAGTCAGAGTCCAGCCTTCCAAGGGCAATTATGACATAACATCTGACTTGAGCATCTTTAGATGGTATGATGGAAAGACCATTAAGTAAAAGAAATTTCCCTTTCTCCAACAAGCCCATCCTTCTCCCATCCCCTATTCCTGTAGCTGGTGCCCTTTAGAGGATGGACTCTGCAATCTAGGGCATAACCAGTGACTTAGATCCCACTTAGATCTTTAAATTTTGAGGCCTACAAGAATAAAAGTCATCATTAAGTTTCTGTGGATCAGAGGTCACAGTTCTTTCTACCAGTTATCATTTTTTCTATTAAACTCCTCTTTTACCTTTGAGGACAGTACTATTCTGTTATTTATTGAGGAACATTACCTTAGTGTGATCTTTGACTTCTCAGCCTTCCTCACATGTACAGACTATTGACAAATCTTTTTCTTTTCTCTCCATATCCTTAGCACATCCATTCCCTACTTCTTACTCATACAGTTACCATTCTTGTCAAGTCTCTCATCATTTTTCACTTGGATTTTTGCAGTAGACTCCCAACATATCTCTTGCCTTAAGTCTCTCAACTTTAAAATCCATTCTTCATTCAGCTGCAAAAGTGATTTTCCTAAAACATAGATATGACCATCTTATTCCCTTACTCAATAAACTCAGTGACCCTCTACTGACTATGGCATCACATTATTTCATCTTTATTTAGGTTTTTTACTTTTCTGTGATAACATACATATTTACTTAAAAATAATTTGTATATATTATTCATTAGTAGCATTGCAACAGTACCCATACATAATTTATACAAAATGTACAAATATTAAGGGAAGAAGCTAAAATATTATTACTTATGGAATGAATACTGCAAGGTATTTAGAGAACACTTGTTTAGATAATATGACATCTTATTATCTAAACTTCTATTTTCTGTTTAAATAACTTGTTTTCCTGTTTAAATAATTCAGCCAAGCCTTATAGAATGATTTATGTGCTTAGCACATTATCAGTCACTTAGTAGGTATTTAATAATAATAAAATGATAGATCAAAAATCACTTTTTATAAAAAAATTTTTTGATCTGTGCCTATTATATTTGTATTAATGTACTCAAGAAATATTTATTGAAGACTTATTCCATGTATAGGACCTTGAAGGATTCAATAGTGAATAAAGCATAGCCTCTACCCTCATAGAGTTTATAATCTATATCTTAGAAAACAAAAGTATGGCCACATCCCATTTTAATTTAGTTCTTTTTAAAATTGTTTTGTCATTCTGGGGAGCTGGGGGTTATAGTGTTTAGGCTTCACCTAGTCCCAGCTAGTTCTCTAATCCTATATACCCAATCTCCTTATGAGAATGTAGTCAATTGGAACTCTGAAAAAAGTTGATTTTCCTACAAATAAACTGACTCATGCTTCAATTTTTTTTCCTGTTAACTATCATTACCCTCTCAGTTCGATTCTAGCATTCTTCAGTTCCTTATTGGCTTTTACATTTCCTTTTCAGCCTAAGACTGAAAAGAAATCATTGTCCCCAATTCTCTGTTTTAACTATGAACATCTGACCCAGATATCCTAAGTTACTATCAGATTGATTTCAAGAGAATTGTATGAGACATGAATATAGACTCCTCAAAATGAGTTATTAGAAAAAATTATGTATTATGATTTAACTTGGTTATCTTGTCTTAGAGATGGCTATATGATTCATATATCTTTAAGCAAATGTATCATTTGAGGAGTAGGACCTTAGAAATGAATTATGACTCACATTGGGGATAGCAATAGTTTAGGGTAGTAATGAAGTCATTGGATATGGAGTTTGAAAGACATAGATGAACTGAAATCCCCAGTATGCCATTTACAACCTTTGTAATCTTAGCTGCCTTCACCTCACCAGGCCTCAGTTCATCCATCCTTACAATTAAATGGTAGGTCAAGATGACTTCTAAGATACTGACTAATTCTCAAATATTAGTGTTTATATCAGTATATATATATATAAGTATATATATATATAAATATATAATGCCTATGTAGGTCTCTACTTTTTAAGTCATTATCTCCCTTTTCCTACTCCCCAAACTTCCAACTATTGGAGGGAAATAGTAGGAAGTTAGATTAAGTAATTATTATTTAAAGGCAATAATGTCAACTAGATGAAGTATTGATATGTATGACAAACTATTACATCACCAGAAGCACCAAGTCTCAAACAGAACATGCCCTGGACAGGATGTAGATTTCATCAAAGACTAATTTTCAGTCCTGGGTAGAAGAGATGCTCCTATGGAACATCAGTTGACTAAATGACATTTGTCAGGGCTTATATTTACACACACATACAAAGTCAGCACCAAAAAATGGTGACTTTGTAGATAACCTTAGTACCAGCTTGCACAAATGAAACCCCATTTTTACATGAATTCCTGAATTTTGTTAGGAGCCTGTGCTGTACCTGCATTTTTTCATAGGCTTGGCTAGTTCAGCCTGAAGAGAGAAAATTAGGCCCTAGTGCTGAAGATGAAACTTTTTAGGCATTAATACTGAATCATCACCTCTTTCCCACATTGAAATAAAATAACTTGACTTGTTTCTGATATGTGTTTCCTAATTCTTTAGAAGAGAGCTGACTGGAAAACACTTTCTACATAATAAATTGTTGATCCCCCTATAAAACTACAGAAATACAATTAATTTTTCATAATTCATTAACCAACTGCCTTTTCTTTGGTTCATTGATATTCCCAATGCTGTATGTGACCTCTGTTTCCTTTATAATTTATCCAATATTATAATTTCTTTATCAAATAATAGGTTATATTGTCATTTTTGTATCTCTGATTGGTACAAGGTTTATGGATCACATATATTTTACATCCAATTTGTGATATTAATTTGCTCTTTCATTCATTAGAGATATTGTCACATGAATGTCAAATGAGTTTTCCAGATTCATCCAAGATTTGAAATCAGTTGATCACATGGAAAGCCTCAAGTGAACAACTATTAGGGCAACTGGGGAAATCTGTGATAGCATAGAACATGTGGTGAAGTCCCAAATGAGCTAGAGTTCCTTTGACAGGATTGTATCAAGGTGAAAATTCAGTTCAAAATTACCTTGAGACCCTTTTATTGTACTCTGTGTTGTGGCTTCATGATGTTTGATATACAGAACATGGGCTGGTAAACGATAAAGGACTAAATGGCATTTCACTCTGGCTTGTGGCAAGAATAAAAAGGCGAGATTGCTAAGGCTTGCTAAATTCTTCACGTCAGTTTCCTGCTGTTTAAATTTATCAAAAGACTGAGACACAATTTGGGTGCTTTGAAAGCCCCCCAAATGATGAACCCTTTGATTAGTGAATCTGAAATATGCACCAGTAATAGTTTTGTTAAAACTATCAAGAGTACATGTTTGCCTCTGCAAGGGTGGAACATTATGGTTTAATTCCTCTCTCTGCATTTGAATTTATTCACATTTCTTTTACAGCCTTTTCTGGAAACAGTATATAGTGAATCATTAGCAATATCGTTATTTCCTCTACAGTCAAACAGCAAAGCGACACTTAGCAAAAGAGGAGGTGTGGGTGGGTGGGTAAGGAGAATTACATTATCTATTCAGAATAATTTCCTTCTCTTAATAAAAATGTTGTGCAGGATAGAGCTTTGAAATGGATACTGATTCTTTAAATTCTTTCCTGTCTGTTTCAGGAAATAGTGAGATCCTGTTGATATGAAAGTACAATGTGTCTAAAGTTCACTTCTAAACACTCTGCTCTTTGCAGTGAAAGTCATCTGCATTCTCTTTATAATTCTGAACCACAAGAGATCTGCCTAATCTTGGAGATCTGATCCCATATCATTCGGAAAAAAAAAAATCCTTGATAATAATTCTACCATTCAGATCCCTGAAAGCTGTAAAGCCTTATAGCTTCTGTCATCTTAAAAAAAATAGTGTGGCAGGGGAATAAGTCCTTGGATTATGGGTTTGGAGATTTAGTTGTTTGCAAATATAAAATGATTATTACTATTATTATTCAAGTTCTTAATCAACAAAAGCAAATGGCATCTGTTTGTTATCATTCTTTCTACAGAAGACAAAGGCTCCTGTCCCCATGGTACTGACTGCTGGCCCCAAGTGGCTTTTGGATGTGACTTGGCAAGGAGTAGAAGACAACAAAAACAACTGCATTGTGTACAGCAAAGGTAAACACAAAATGATTTTCTTTCTTTGGAAGGCAATATTTGAAGTATTGAAACCTGCTTATTGCAAAACAGATAGCAGTAACAAATGGGCTGACTTGGAAACACAAGTCAAAAGAATATTGGCCTTTCTTCTGCACATGGATGTCTTAACATCCCTAGTTTCTTTTTTTCCAAGCAAAAAGTTACTCCTATTTTAATATGAAAAATATTGTAAAATTATTTACCTACTGTTTCACCCATTTAGGTGACACATCATATGAGTTTCGCCTGGGTACATATTCTTTTATCAGTTTTACCCTTCACTTAAATAATTGCATAATGTCCATATCATCTATTAAGGAGGTCTCAAAATTCCAAGTTTGGGGCATAGACTTTAAATAAAAGACTTCTCCTTGAAACAAAACATGTCCATGTCTGATAGTTTCATTCTTTTCAGGTTACTTCAAACTGTTTATTTGAAAGGATTGATAAGACTTATGAGTTATTTGGGATAACTTGCCCACTCTAGACCTCAATTTCCTCATCTGTAAAATCTAGATGATAATACTTCCATGGAGTTGTCATAAAAAGTAAATAAACTAATGGACTGGAAAGTGTTTTGTAATCATAAAGCACCAGAAATACAAGTTATCATTACTACTAATAAGGGATATTTATACTTTAAAGTTTTCAAAGCACTTTACTGATACTGTCTAACACAAGACATGCATTTTCTTACCATTACTGTTTTCACTTCAATGTTTAGGTACTGTCAGTATGATCACTCCAGCTCAGATTCCTATTGTAGACACAAATCAGCTAGTACTCTAGCTATTATTATTAGTAGTACGGTTTTACCAGTGAAGGAACCAAATTGTATAGATGTTAAATGATTTATTCATGACTTCTTTGGTCATGTCAGAAGGTAGAATTTGAATCCATAACTCCAAGTTAAGATGCTATTCACTATGCCAGGTTATTTCATTCATATTATTAGATCAAACTTAACACTACAGAGTTAGACACATGTTTGGTGAATTCTCTGGCCACAGCACTTCACAAAACCACTAAGATTCAGAGGGTCACCATTTGCATTGGTGAAGGGCATATTTCAATGGATATCCATGCTTGATCTTTTGAAAGCACTGAGACAACAGATCCAAATCATTACAAGGCTTCAGAATCACTTCCTATGCATATACCTAAGAGTGAGACTACTATGGGAAAAGGGAAGTCATTGGCTGGCATTGTACTGCCTTTCATTTGTTCGTTGTATCATCAAAATGCATCATGGAATGTTGCTATATTCTTGGGCAGAGGAAGCAAAGCATAATGATATTGTTGTGGCTACATAAGAACAGTTTAGAACTCATTTCATTTTTTTCCGAATTTTCATGAGGAAGTCACAAAATCTGGCTTTAAAGACTTTCCATCAATTTCTCAATATTAGTTCTTTGTTAGTATTACTGTACCTCAGCATTTAATTTCTTTTTGATTTTATGTCTAACAAATAGACCTACTGAGATTAAAGATTTATTTTTTTCAGAAAACCTAGTGACCATTTCCACATTCAAGGATCCAGGCAAATAAGCACCCCTATCAATATATTAGCATATAAAATACTAATCATAACATCAAAGAGTCTTAAAAACTTACTAGAAACAATTACAACTTGTTCCTATAATCATTACAATTTGTACACTTATAAGAGGATTGCCTTTAAACTGCCACAAGTCTTTGAAAGTGGAATCTCTGAAAAGAGGGAATTTGCATGTTTAAAATCAGTCAGCACCCCAGGGTCTGATATATTCTTTTCCCTTGTATAATTACCAAACTCTTACCCATTAATTTTCTAACCTGAAATACCTGCAATACAAGGGGAGTGAGTCTTCATCTGAAGAAGGGACCAGTATTCCCTTAGGAATGTTAGAATGATCCATCAGCAGACTTCATCCTCTAGAAAGATATTTCCTAGTGCCCTAACTAAAAGGAGAAAGAGTTAAAAATAGTTTGTGACCAATTTGTTGGGGGGAAAGCATGCCAGGGGAAATTATAGTTTTCCTGAGTCTCACAGAAATTTGAGATTAATCACAAAGGCCATCACAAATCACAAAGCCATCAAGGGAAATCCTAAAGATGATAATGGCTGTGGAGCTGTATTGTCCTATGTCAGTTCTGGTGAACCTTTTGGAGACTGAATGCTCAAAGTGCAACCCTCATGCTGCATGTGAGCCCCTCCCTCACCCACCCCACCCCTGACCACTCCTTATCCAGACAGGGGAAGGAAGAAGTGCTTCATTGAGCTGCTAGGCAGAGGGGCCAATGATGTGAGAAATGTCCTCAAATGAGCATGGAGAGGGATAGGAGAGCAGCCCCCTTTGGCATGCATACCATAGGTTCACCAAAAAGGACCAATGCTATAGAGACATGATATCTGTCACCTGTGGCTAGAAAGTTTGAGATAGGACAAATCTCACCATAGCCTCAGATGGATCTTGTTTTGTGACCTTGGACAATTTGCTTCTGTTCTCTATGCCTTAGTTTCCTCATTTGTTAAAAGAGATGTTTGGACTGGATAGTCTCTAAGGGCTCTTCCAATTTTAGATTTATGAACTAGTGATTTTTTACACTTCATGAAGTTGGGGTAAGGCAGAAGTAGATTGCCTGGTTAACAAATAAAACTGTTCCCAATTCCTTCACAACATAAATTTTTCTGTAGTTATTATTAGTGATTATGATGACTAGTGGAAGAGTCATTACAAATATTCCATGATTCAACTTTTTAGCAAGGAAACCAAAGGAGTTTGAACTGAAGGGATTTGTCTGACTTACATAATGCAAATTAAGCCAGGTTTTATTTTTCAGTAGAATAAAAAACAAAAAATTCAGCACCTCAGTTGGAAAAATCCTTAGCTCTTACCATTTCCTGGTGTTTCCTTTTGTTACACTGTGTAGATATTCAGTCCTCACCTAGTAAAGCATTTGAGAGATATACTTGCTTCTTAAAACAAAATGAAATATGAGGAAAAGGAAAAAATAAGTAACATCAGAGGGCTTTTATTTCCATTTTGCACAGCAGCAGCTCATTGTTTCAGACTACATGCCTTCACTTTGTGTTATTTTACTGTCTCCTCTCCTCTTGTTACATTAAAGCAAAAAAGGTATGTGGATTTCTGGTGATGTGATTGAGTGTGTTTCCTCTTCCTTTCCCCCTCTGACCTCTCCCCTGTCCCCGGTCCATATGTTGTCATTTCAGGAAGTGATTAACTTACCCAAGTATATGTGAAATAACCCTTTTGGTTATTTGTGTTACAGTTATTCTCAAAAGATTCCAGGTAATTCTGGGAAGAATAATTTGCCTTTTTTTCTTGCAACAGAAGGGAAAAAAGAAAGAAAAGGGTGAATAAGTACCTGATGAAAGTCAGTAGGATCTTTGAGTCTTTAGTGTGTTGTTGGAACACAGGAATGGCATGCTTGCTCCTAAGATCTGCTGCTGCCTCTGAGCATTAGAGATTGGCAGGCAAGCTGCTGATAAAAGTGAGCCCGACCCTTAGCATGAAAACATGTGCCTTATTCTGTAGATGGGTTTCTCAAGGGCTGTTTCATACTTTATATGCAGCTATGTGTGCCTTGGCCCCATACAGCAATGCAAACTTCCCACTCCTTTTTTGCATTTTTGAATCTGAATATGAACACTAACAAGCTCACTCATAGGTTTTATGTTTTGGAAAGCATAGGATTGAAGCTTTAACTTCCTCTGAATATGTTTGCTCATTTGATTCCTAAGATGTGTGTAATATCCCATTGCCTAGTTTTCCATGGATAGATTTCCTCAACTTGGCCAAATAAGTTTCACTGTATCTCACACTCTGATTTCTAAATGATCCTCGAGCCCCCAAATCAATTTTAGGTGGTGGGAAATGATTCCTGAGCTCCATGCCGAAAAATACTTAGGAAGAGCATGAACTTCTTATATTATAATAAACTACAAAATGTGGAACCAACATTTTCCCTAAGGGTCGCCCTGGTGCTGACCGTGATGACTCCATGTTTTGAAAGGGAAAAGGGGGAATTTTCTTCCTTTTAAGACATAGGAGGTGAGGTAGGTCCTTTAGGTTGGATGACTTGAACTTACTGAGGGCAGATAAAGCCTCTCTTACCTTCTCCTTTCTTATTTTGTCTAGACCTATCTGCTCATCAGCATAGGGAAATCCTATTGTGCAAACTCTCCAGTGATGGAGATAAGAGAATCATCTGTAACTTACAGATACAGAGAAAAGCTTGGAATTTAGAATGCCTCATGGTCACTCAGATATTGTATTTAAGAGGTAGGACTTGAGCCTGAGAGCCTTCTATTCCCTATCCTAGGCTGTCTCTCTGCCTCCGCACTACTATTGTGTTTCAATTTTCTAATAGCTATTTTTCTTCTAAAGATCATCTTCAGTTAGAAAAAGTAGAAGCATCTATTATCTATTTTCACTGTTCCATACTCTATAACTATGTCTTTGCTCTCTTTAAGTTTCCTTTTGCCTCTGGCATATCTCTTTTAGAATTCTTAGCATCCATTTTAAGCCTCAGCTCATTCTGAGTTTTAACCTCCCTAACCTTATTCTTTTTTTTTTTTTAATAAACCCTTACCTTTGGTCTTGGAATCAATACTGTGTTTTGGTTCCAAGGCAGAAGAATGGTAAGGGCTAGGCAATGGGGATCAAGTGTCTTGCCCAGGGTCACACAGCTGGGAAGTGTCTGAGGACAGATTTGAACCCAGGACCTCCCATCTCTAGACCTGACTCTCAATCCACTGAGCTACCCAGCTGCACCCCCCCCCCAACCTTATTCTTTACAGGACAATTCCCATTCTTACACTTCCTTGTGTTTAGCTTCAATTTTTCTGGTCTATCTTCCATATTCTACATAGAATATTAGGTAACATCAACAGTTTAGGATTGGAGCAGCTTGGTGGCTCAGTGGAAAGAGTACCAGGCCTGGAGTCAGATGGACCTGGGTTCAAATGTGGCCTCAGACACTTCTTAGTTTGTGACCCTGGGAAGTAATTTAGCCCCACTTGCCCAGCCTTTATGACTCTTCTTCCTTGGAACCCATACTTGTGTCAATTTTAAGACAGGAGGTAAGAGTTCTTTAAAAAAGTTAAGTTCCATGTTATTATTGATGAGCCAGCAAAGGAGTCCGAGTTGGAGGGGTGGACAAAGTAGAAGGAGAACAGAGATAGTAGTGTCATGAAAACTCAGAGAGGAAAATGTACCCAGGAGGAGTTGGTGCTAAATAAGGTTACATATAACATATAGATCAAGAAGTATGAAGACCTCTAAAAATTGGTAACTGAAAGATCATTGCTAGATTTGATGAGAGCAGTTTCAGTTGAGTAAGGATTTTTCCCTAGAGTTTCCTTAAGTAGAAATCCCAGATGCTAAGGAATACTCCAAGGACCAGCAGGGAAACATTCTTGTACACCATCAAAGTCCTTATTGAAGAATTTCCACCAGGTACCAAATCCCCTTACCTGGCTGGATACTGATCTCTTTCATTCCTAACTTTGCATAAGGAAATTCAGTGCTTTATTCCCCTCATCCACTGGCCCACTTCCCTTTTCCCAACAGTCACTGATTGGGAAACATCTTCCTTGACACTTGACATCAAGGTTTACTAGGATTTAACTTCTCCTTTGTCATAATGTCCCTCAGTCCCTTTGGCACTGTCATCTAACTCTAACTTGCCACTGAACCTTAAGGACTTCTAGATCTTGTCAAATGCCCTGCCACTGCACTCCAAGAACCATCTGGAAATTTTATCTGCAATGTGACTGAATTTTCCTATGAGTTCTCTCTCCTAAATAGAATGTGAGTTCCTTGACAGTAGAGATTATCTCATGGTTCTATATATGTATCCCCAGATGCTTAGTACAGTGTTGGCATATAATAATTACTTAATAAATGCTTTTCCATTCTATTGATGAGCTCCCTATGCAAGCACAAAGCTTTTTATAGACAGCACACATTTTCTTTCTCATCAGAATAATTTATGTTTGTACAGTAATGACTGTTTTGAGAGCTTCTCATCCCTCTTGAGATGCCTTCCTCTTTGAGAATGTGAAATCCAACTTATCTCTTTTTTCCCAAATGTTCTATTGACTTTAATATTCAGAAATGTCTTTTGATCTTTTCTATTTCTATTAGTTTACATTTAAAGATATTTGATACCTTAGTTTCCTGATCTGTAAAGTCAGGTGGTTGCATAGATTCAATCCCTGAGTATCCATCTAGTTCTAGATCTGTGATCCTTGGTAGCCTCTTCATTTTTCATGTTACTGTTACTCACCAACGATTCCCTCCCCCAAAAGAACCCCTCCTTGGTAACACACACACACACACACACCCCATTTCTGAAAACATATGCCTTATTCCATATCTACTGTCCACCACATCTTTCCAGATATTTCACCACTATCTTCTGACGTCATCATTATGTAATGCATTGATCAAAGATCTGAAGTCTTTTATTTATATTATTGGCTTATTTTTATTATTTCTCTGAAGTTTGCATAGTTTACTCTTCTAAAGATTGGGTTTTCCATTCTGAAAAATTGTATTTTTGTATTTGTTGAAATGAAATATACTTTTAAAAATCCAGAATTTAGAGTTGAGGCATAGAAAATTTGATCAAAAATAGGGAAAAGGGAATTTTCTTCTGTATTTATACAGTGCCTACTCTGAGCCAGACACTATGTTAAACATGTCACAAAAATTATCTCATTTAATCCTCACAATAACCCTTCAAGGTACTAATTGTTAATATTGTTATTATCCCCATTTTAGATTTGAGGAACCTGAGACAAAGAGAGGTTCAGTGATTTACTTACAGTCATACAGCTAGGTCAAATATAAACTCATTCTTCCTGACTCTGGGCCCAGTGTACTCTATCTATTGGGACACCTCACTGGAATTTTAGTATCCAACTTTAAAGTAAACATTATAAAAGTATATTTAACGTATAGATAAGCAGTTACTCACTGCAGGTTTATGTCAATTTAAAAACATCTGAAAACTCTCTTCTAGAAAAAAAAACAAATTAAAGGTAAATAATCAGTGTTCATTTGTAGGAATTCTTCAAATTGTGAGCTCATTTAAAGTGTGTGAGATTTTTAAAATATGATTTGTATGATGACAACTTTATTGATGCACTTTCTTCCCCAAGAAAATCTCATACATGAAGTGAGGCATACCTGGGGGGGAGAGAGGAACTTCTATTGAATCTTCAGTTTCTTATTCTCCATTAGCTATTTCTGTTCTAATGTCAAACCCACTCATGTCTTTTCCATCCTTAAAAAAACCTCCACTTTCAAATGATTCCCTCAAATGATTATTTTAATTTTTGGCTCTATTTCTCAAAGTCCTTTAAAAGCTGTCTACACTTATTGACTCTACTTCTCTCTCCCTTGGTAATTTGCCTTATATTCCTATCACTCAACTAAAATGGCTCTCTCCAAAGTTACCAGTTTTAAATTTCAAATCTGAATGTTTTTCTCAGCCTTTATTCCTCTCTACCTGTCTGTTGTGTATAACATTGTTTATTTTCATCTCCGTTTAGTGCTCTTTCTTCTCTGAGTTTTCATGACACTACTCTCTCATGATTTTCTTACTCATTTGAAGACTTCATTTTAGCCTTCTTTGCTGGCTCACCCTATGTATAACACTTGTTGTTCAGTTGTTTCAGTCATGTCTGACTCTTTGTGCCCCATTTGGGGTTTTCTTGGCAGAGATGCTGAAGTGGTTGGGCATTTCCTTTCCCATCTTATTTTATAGATGAGGAACTATGGCAAACAGGGATAATAAGTGACTTGGACAGGATCTCATAGATAATAAGTGTTGTCTGAGGCTGGATTTAAACTCAGAACTTCCTGACTCTGGGGCCCAATAATCTATCCACTGTATCACCTATCTACCCAGCATTAACACTCATCAAGAGGGTTTTCCCCAAGTTTCTACCCTACTCCCTTGATTCTTTTCCTTCTATTATCTCTCTCTCTCTCTCTCTCTCTCTCTCTCTCTCTCTCTCTCTCTCTCTCTCTCTCTCTCTCTCTCTCTCTCTCTCTCATTTCCTGTACCTGTCTGTCTCTTTCTCTCCCTCAACTTGCATATACTCCACCACTTTCAAATTATCTTCTCTACAAAATCAACTCACAGATCTGTATGTAGAGCCATCCAAAGTCTGCCACCTGTATTTTAGTCCTATGTTACTAGTTACCTATTGCACATTTCATACTGAATATCCTTAAAATAGCTCCAACTTGTATTATATAAAATTTAATGCATAATTTTCTAAACACACCGATATTCTATTCCCAACAACCTTATTATTATTTTTTTTTGTCAAAGGCACCATTATCTGTCTACTCTCCTGAATTTGTAACACTAACAGCATCCTGGAGTGCTCACGCTCCCTTAAGCCACACCACACATCCAAACATTTTCTAAATCTTGCTTGTTGTTTCCAGCTCCACCAGACCTCTCCCATCTTGCCCCTTCTTTCCACTCAGAAAGCTACCCCCTCACTTCAGGATCCCATCATCTCTTATGTATATTTGTTGTTTTGACAGCCTTCTAATTGGTTCTCTGACTTTATAAGTCTTTTTTTATAGATGAGGAACTATGGCAAACGGGGATAATAAGTGACTTGGACAGGATCTCATAGATAATAAGTGTTGTCTGAGGCTGGATTTAAACTCAGAACTTCCTGACTCTGGGGCCCAATAATCTATCCACTGTATCACCTATATATAACAATAACAAGTCTGACCACTCAGCTATAGTAGTAGCCTTTGTCCTATTGTACTTAAAACAAAAGGTAAACTCCTCTGATGAGTTTTTATAGCCCCTTCATGATCTGGTCCAAACCTACCTTTTTAGCTTCATTAGGCATTATTCCACTCCCTGAAGTCTGTGATCCAGCCAAACTGGTGTTCTCTCTTTTCTTTACCCAGGAAACTCTCTCCTATCCCATAGGCCTGGAATAAAATTCCTCTTTAGCTCCAATTCTTAAAATGCTTTCTTTTTTTTAAGACACAACTCAAGCACCATCTTCTTCATTAAAACTTCCACACTACTTTCCTCTTCTGCATACTTAATCTCTTGCTATTTATGCTATATAAATATGTATATGCACTTGTCTTCCTCATTAAAGTTCAAGTTTATGGCATATAGGGATTGTTTCTTTCTTTGTATTTGTAACCCCCAGCGCCCAGCATTAGTAGGTGCTTAATAAATATACATTATTTCATTGAAAATATAGAGTAAACAGTCAGAATTGGAGATAACATACAACACATACTGAATTTCTATGGTCAGCCCTCCTTTTATGTTTATACTTTTTAATACTATCCCATGTCTCTCAACATATATTGGAAGTTCTAAAGCAAGCTATGCAAAGAAATAGTGTTCCAGGAACACAAAAGAACATCATCAAAACCATCAGTATCTAGGAATAGTTTCCTTGATGCTTCCAACACTAAATTCTATACAGAATCACTTGGAATCAAAGTGCAGGCTTTCCCCCCCAAAACAGGATACAAATCCTGCAAGACCCCATTCTGTGTGTTTACAGACAGCAGCTCAGAAGCAGAAAATCACCATTAAAAGGCTTAAGGGGCCCTTGAGAGACAATGTCAGAAATCCTGAGAGAGATAACAGAGCTCTTGGTGATTCTGCCTCCTGCACCCCGACCAGACCAGCGTGTCTCTCTTTTCAGAAGATAGCAGCTTTGATTGTAGGTACTCATCCATATAAAAGCTTGGATATTATTCAACCCTGAACTGAAGCTTTGTTGCAGGTTGGTAAACTGCCTGGTTTGGGATTTAGCATAAAATGTGAGGATAAAATGGACATCAGATCTCCAAACTGGCCCACAACTTAGGTTTCAGCTTTAAATAGAAATCTGCTTCATCAGTATTGTGGAAAGAATATGAGCAAGTGTGTCGAGTCTGGGTTCTAACTCTGCCTAGATTCTGGCCATAACCCTCAATGGGATATGTGATTGGGCAAATCCCTTAAACATTCTGTAGTTCCCTGTCCTTATCTGCATCATTATCTGCAAGACTTCAGTTTAGACTAGATGAGTTTTAACGTCTTGTCTAGCTCTCATATTCCAGGAGGAAAATTTTTAAAATAAAAAATCTTTTTTTTGGATGAACAATTCTTTAACTATTATATATTTTATAGACAATGTATAGATGCCATATTGGTGCATCGTTAAAACAGGATGGATGCCTGTGCCAAATATTTAGAAGTGGGAATTATAAAATCATAAGGCGATTAAGTTAGCTATTCGAGAAACTCCAATATTGCTTTTTAAATGACTTCAGGATATAGGAGGGACTAAGGTTATTATCTGTTATCAGGAATACAGTGGAATTGTACAACTGGATAATAACTAAACAACTGACACAATGTAAAATTACATTATCAGTATGTTAAAACAAAATTGCGCCCTAAAGGAGTCCACATGCCAGCTCAGAGCTGCAGTGTAATTATGCTTAACTCTGATAATTAAAATACAACGGAGATCAACAGAATCATTTTCATTAAGAAAATTATTAATGATGGTAGTATAACAGTAATTGATTGCAGAGCACCACAGGATAACTCCATGCAGAAGAAAAAAAAAACTAACATGCTTCACAAATGTCTGAGGCCTTTCTGGTTATGTTTGACAAAAATGAGAGACGCATTTTGGGGAGTGAGTGATGAACTATTTTGGTACAAAGAACCAACGATCATAAAATGGCTGCTTGGGGGGGAAAAAAGCCCATTTTTTAGTGGAATTGCCATTTTCCAGTGGCATTCACCGCTAAGACAAGTGGCTCTACCAGTCATGAAGCTATTGAAAAGAGAGCTGTCTGCTACAGCAGTGGCACAGTGACAAGAACTTCAACAAATAATCCTCTTGCCTTCTGTCTGCCCATTTTGCCCAGTTATACATGTACTGTTTTTGTATGTATGTTTGTAACTTAATGGAGGCATTTCAGTGAACTTCTGATTTTACATCATTAGTTATCATTAATGAATGTTATAGGACAAAAAGAAAGTCTCTTCATTTTCATATGCCCATTATTGCCACTAAAAACGAATTATAAACGTACCAGCTTTCTAAGGAGACAAATTTGAATGAAAGAAAGGTCTTCTGAGGTTTCATATCATTGGGAGATGGAGAGGGATATTTGCTTTGAAAAGGCATGTTACTCTTCTAGGCTACATCCCCAAAAGTACACTTCCTCGGCAGCCTGAAATGAGGAAAAATTCTCCTAAGGTAGATGTTATAAAATGAGATATTTGGGTTCATTTTGTAGTATGTGTGTGTGCATAAATAATATGTGCATATGAAAGGCAATATATATGAAAAAATGAGAGATATGTAGCATTTCTTTACTTTCTCAAAAATTATTGATATCGTTAATTTTTACATCGCCTTCATTGCTAAATGTCTCTCTGAGTCACCCTATAAGAAGCATTTACTATAATAAGTTAGAAAAGAAAATTTAAATAATCCATTTTTGAGAATAATTGTGTAATATAAGTATTAATGATTCTTTAACATATTCTTTAACCCTATGTAAGCAAGCAGCAACTTTACTAAAGATTGCCTTCTTCCCTTTGACTTACTTTTAATGTGGATTGGAAATCTACTTTTTAAATGTTTTAAAATCAATAGATATTTAAAATGGGAAATTTAAAATTACATGTTTTATTAAGAATATTGACATATTCTTTAACAAATTGATAAATATTACCTGCAAACATAATTTGACTAGTTTTTGTTTTGTTTTGTTTTTAGTTATTTATGGATGGTTCTCTTTCCTGAAATTATATTGAGAGGTCTAGCTGGAGTTTTATTATTGATGTGCATATATATAAATATATATATATATATATATACTATTTTCATAAATAAACATATTGTGTGTATATACTGATGTTTAATTTTTACTTTTTCTTCAGTTGCTTACCTGATATACCCTTCCTTCAGTGCCCCAATAGAAAATAAATATTTGATCCTGGAATCAGAGACAGTTTTACTTTTGTTTTTGTATACATGACATCTCATATAGTACCTGGCACATAGATGGCCTTTAATAATTGCTCATTGAATTAACTGATAAATGCATCATGTAAGTGAAAAATAAATTATTTTCATTGAAAAACCAAACCAAACCTGGGTCTTCCCTTTTAGTTGATTTCTCCTTCTTCTTTGTAAAAATGCTAGGTTTTTAAGACCAATATCTAGAACTGGCCTGTTTAGTTAGCATATTAATTAATAATTCTGGATAATTATCCACTAGTCTATCATGTTTTTCATGCTGATTAAGATACTCATTTGATAACAAACATATTTTTGAAAAGTCAGTACTGAGACAATTACACTAGGAGAATCTTGAATGCAGTCAGAGTAAATGCTCATCTATTTCTTCAACATCATTTGCCTATTCAACATTTATTAAGTGCCTGCTATGTATGACAGATTTGCTCATTCTAAATAAATACCAAAAAGAAGAAAATGTTTTCCTGCTCTTGAGGTCCATTTTCATATTTCTGTTATAATTGCCAAAATTCAGCCTAAAATGCATTTATCCTAAAATGTCTATGTATAGTCTAAATTGTGGGCTCCTTTAGGGCAAGGCCCATATTTTGGCTCTGTATTCCCAGCACTTAGAAGAGTGACTGATGGGTTCTTATTTTTTGTTCAGTTGTTTCACTTATGTCCAACTCATTGTGACCTCATTTGTGGTTTTCAAGGCAAAGATACCAGAATGATTTGGCGTTTCCTTCCCTAGCTCTTTTGACAAGGAGGGAAATTGAGGCAAATGGGGCTAAGTGACTTAGCCAGAGTCATAGACTAGATTTGGATTCAGATTTTCCTGACTCCAAGTGCTCTATCCATTGTACCACCTAGCTGCTCTAGACCTGGCACACAGTAGACATAGAATAAATATGACTAACATGCAATCTTTCTCCTCAATGGAAGCATATCAATCCCTCCCTCCAAATCATAGGAATAGGATGGATATGAAATGATTTCATCATACTCTCTAGCTGATTGCTAAGTAGAATAGAAAGAGGAAATATACTGTCACAAGACCCGAGTTTCATGGAAATCTGAATTGCAAGGGATCTATGAGAGTATCTAGTCCAACATGGACAATGGTCTCATCCACTGCATACTCCAAAGTGATTCTTATAGAGAACAAGTGAAGGAAAACTCATTATTTTCTGTGGTGACCCATTCTATTTTTTGGACTGTGATAATTGGTTTGAGTCTTTGGGTGTGTGTTTGCCACTTATGCTTTATGTGATTTAGGATAAATTACTTGACCTTCCTAAGCTTTAATTTCCTCATCTACAAAATCTACATAATAGTTGCTCCACTACATACCTCACAGGGTTTGGAGGTTTAAGGAAGGTCATAATGAACTTCTCTATAGTGTCCCAGAGTTTTAGTTCAGTTTCTTTACTACTAAATGTGAATGAAAACAGATAATATTATGCTTTATAAAGCAAAGAAATCTACACTAGCAATACTTAAAGCTACACTAAGAATTTTGAGATTCCTTATGTTCCAGCCCTCCAGGTTTACAACCTCAAAATCTCCCTCATTTCTTCTTTCTTTTTCCCTCCTCATATTAAGTCAGTTGCCAATTTTTTTCCAATTCCAACTTCAAAGCATCACTTTCAAACAAATGCTTTCTGAGATAAATAGAAAACTCTTACAAAGGGCTCGTCCTTTACAAGATTATTTGTTGATGGAAAGCAGGGAGTGGTTGGGAAAAGAACAGGTAAGATTTTTCATTATGGCCCAGGGTAATAAATGACCAAGCTATACATGTTTGAAGTGGCACAAATGATGTTCAATGCCATTGTAACAGTTAAATTAGTTTCTCTACTAAAAGTATTATATTTTTAGGGGTTTATTAAAGATTCTTAGAAATCAAAGATACAAATCAATAAGCCACATTTCTAGGGCTGATAAGCCCATTCAATTTCACTTACTCTACATCTTGAGAGATGCGTGTGCTTAGAAGTGGAAGCAGAGACTCTTGGGAGGTAGAGAGCTCTTTAAGTAAAAATTGTCTTTTCTTACTCAGGTGAGATTATAGGGAATTCTGGGAAGTACAAGGATTTCTAGGGATTGAAGTCTAGGGTTCAAATCTCCATTTTTACATCTTCAATACATTCTACATCAATTTATTTAGACTAGGAAAGTTATCTAATAAGAAAACTTTTGGTTGTATTTGATCCAGTTTCAAAAAGTGCAAAGATGGAAAGACAATAAATAAACTATTTCATAGTGTCATTTTCCTATGCATTTCACATCTATGCTGAGGCATATATGTAAAACTTTTAAATGTGAATAGAATAGTTTTTTTTATTTTAGTCTCTTCATTTATTCATTCAAGATTCACTTATTAAGCAACGTATTTGAGCTAAAAATCACTTCGCTAGATACTAAAAAATTACCAAAAAAAGCCATACCCTCTTGAGTGTACAGTCTAATGAAAAAGATGAAGCACAATTACAAATAGGCAATACCATAAAATAACTAGGCACAACTGTTCTGCAGAATGGACATGCTAGATGGACAAAATGTTATGAGAGGTTCAAGGAAATAAAGTTCATTTCTACTTAGGCAGTTGCTAGCACCATATATGGGAGGTACATAATAAATGTTTGTTCATTGATGAGTAAATGTTTCATGGAAGAGATGATGTCTGAATTGAAACCTTAAAGTTGAGTAGGATTTCTATAGGTGAAAGTAAAACAAAGAAGACATTTCAGGAATAAGAAATGGTATGAGTCAAGACACTGGAAATGAGGATGTCCTGGTGGTATAAAGGGAGATAATAATGTAGAGCTGAGCCATGTTGGACCATAGAATACATGAGAGGACAGCATCAGAAAATGATATTTAGATAATGATTTAGAATTTGTGGTGGGTCTCAAGTAAAATATTATATAGTTTGCTGGCAAATGGAGTCCTAATATGATTAGGTCCATTCATAAAAAAAAGAAAATTGAGCTATATAGCATGAAGGAAGGCATGGAGGGAGGAAACTTTGAAAAACAGCTATCATTTAAAGGTAACTATTGTGTATGTAACATGTCTGAGATTTTGTTTGCATGAAGTTAGCTAATGAAAAAATAGGGAAGAGAGTTTCTCAAAATTTATCAGATTTTTATAGTATACTAATTTGGATTTGTTGGTTGAGGCAATGGTTCTTTTATTCATTCATTCATTCATTTATTTATACATTTATTTATTTATTTTTCCAAGGTTACATGATTCATGTTGTCTCCCTCTCCTCTTCCTTCCCCTTCCCAGAGCTGACAAGCAATTGCACAGTTATACATCCGTTATCACTTGAGATCTATTTCCATGTTATTCATTTTTGTAATGGAGTAATCTTTTAAGACCAAAACCCCCAAATCATACACCCATATAAACAGGTGATAAATCATATGTTTTTCTTCTACATTTCTACTCCCACAGTTTTCCCCCTCATTGTGGATGACATTCTTTCTCATAAATCCCCTCAGGATTTTCCTTGATCATTGCATTGCTATTAGTGTCAATCAATTACATTTTATTGTTTCACTTTCTGTGTTCAACATTCTCATGGTTCTGTTCATTTGGCTCTGCATCAGTTCATAGAGGTCTTTCCAGTTCATATAGAGACTGGTTTTGCTTTTCAGCTTTGTTTGCCCTTATATTAGATGCTTCCAGCTCCTTTTCCAATTATGAAGTCTTGTCTATCAGACTGCTGATCTCTTTCTCCCATTTTTTTTCCAAAAGGTTTCTATCTTTTGGGTAAGCTCCAGTTTGAGATCTTCCAGAACTTGTGGATAGTTTCCATTTTGGGAGGCATGTTCTGATTTTGTTTGGATTTCATCCTCATTCTCTTCTTTTCCTTGGGTACTCCCTCCATAAAAGTTTTCAATAGTCACTTTTCACCCCCTTTCTTCTTGGAGGCTTGATTTTGGGACATGTGAGCCATCCCTTTGGTGGTTTTATTCCATTTTCTTTTTTTGGTCTGGGGTCTGGGTGATATGGGCGGGTTTTCTGTGAATTTAGGTTGCCTCAGACTAGTTCTTCCCAGCCTCAGAGGTTTCTTAGAGGGCGGGTCCTCTGTATTCAGCCCAACCTCCCAGGCGATCAGTGCAGCCCACCCAGGTGTTCAGCTCTGCCCAGGTGCTCAGCGCAACCGCCCAGGAGTTCAGCTCCGCAGCCCCCTGTGCTCAGCACAGGATTCTCCCGTGAAACTGCCCTGAGAGGTCCTTTCCTTGTAGTCTTTAGATCCCAAGGACCCTGGTGTGGCCCCCCCAAACAGAGACACTCCTCACTCACTCGCTAGCTGTCCCAGTGAGCGCTCTGATAGCTTACTCTGGTTTGGTAGGAGGGTAGGGGGGAGGGGCAGCTCAGTTCACATTTTTGTGCGAGCTTTTCCTCCTCCTTATAGTGTGGAAATGCTCAAACCCCACGTGCCTTTGTTTCTTTGGAGTACTGGAGAGTCCCTCCATTCTTCCAAAGGTGATTTTTATGCTCTTTTGAGGTAGTCTATTTCGTTTGGTGCCGGGAAGGGGAAGCAAGTCTTGTCTAGATTGCAGCCATGTTTACCCAGAAGTCCTCCAGTTTCTATAGAAATCTGCCAGTTCATTATTTCTTATAGCACAATAGTGTTCCATCACTATTTGTTTAGCCATTCCCTAATCGAGGGACACCCCCTCATTTTCCAATTTTTTGCCACCACAAAGAGCACAGCTATGAATATTCTTGTACATGTATTTTTCCTTATTATCTCTTTGGGGTCTGGTATTGTTGGATCAAAGGGTATGCATTCTTTTAAAGCCTTTTGGGCATAATTCATAATTGAGGCAGTGGGTCTTAAAGATTAGACTGGGGACTGGTAGAAGTCCTAAAATCTTAGGGAATTCACAAAGTCAAGCCTTTTTATAATACTAAGCCATTTTAAATTTATAAAAGATCAAATATTGATGGGTAAAAACCATATAAACAAAAGTTCTTTTTTAAGATTACATAAAAGGTTGAATGAATATTGAAACAAATTATTCTCTTTATTTCCTCCATGTGTTTTTCTCTTGTGTAAGCAATATGTATACTGTTTTACAACATGATACACATGGAAATATATATTGTATGATATTATATAATATATATTGTATTTACATGTGTTGACATGTAAAACCTTTATCATAATACCTGCTCTCTTGGGAAAGGGGATAAAGTGGAAAGGAAAAAGAGAGAGATCACAAAAACCAGAAAACAATTATTAACAATTTATCAATATAATCTGGAGAAAATAAAAAATAAAAAATAGTGTAAAGAGACTCGGAGACTCAGACATTTGATAATAGTTATTTTAAGGTTTCTAAATGATTTTGTTGCTGTTGTTGCTCTTGTGAAGCCAATATAACTCTTTTCTGGATAATATTTTTAAATACATAAGATTACAAAGACCATTTTATTGAAATAAACATGTGTTATCCCATTCAAGTTCATGGATACACTGAAATCTATTCATAGAGCCCTTGAGTGTCCATAGACCCCATGTCAAGGAACCTTTTATTAAATGCTCTTCTTTTCCACTTCCATTCAGAAAAGCTGCTATAGGCATTATCAACCCTATAAACTTTGTTTTTCCATGTTTACAAAGGAATCATTCTGAGTATTTCAACTTAGTAATGTCAGTCCACTGCCTACACACATGCTTCATTTCTGGTGGGCAACAGCTGCATTCTCTTTGCCTCTGACTTGTTCACTTTGACTGGTGAGAAGTCATTCTGCAGCCAAGATTCTGCTAGGGGACCTGGAACTGGATGCTTTTCACTGTATACTTGGGGCATAAGTCAATTTGGGGAGGCTATTTTTAAACTTAAAAGGTCAACTTATACTTTTCAGCATATAATACTGCTGCTATTCTCATTAGCTCTTCTGAAGTCTGGGAAGACTGTCAGACAACACCATGGGGTCATCCAAGATAGTATATCTTGGAGTTGCTTGCAAGAATATCCCAACTAAGGGAATGGATTGGTAATACATACATTTAAGTATATACAGATAAAATCTTTCTATTTATCTATTTATATAGTACTAGCTGTTGCCCATTGAAATTCAATGTGAATAAATTACTTTAAGCCAGTTTTCCTTCAGAAATCTAGTATTTATTATCATTCTCGGGTCTCTGTTGTCAGTAAAGATTTTCGAGAATGACTGTTCTTTTCTAGTTCCTTGTTCTTTGCAAAGCCATTTGAGGAAAAAATGAACTTGAAAAGTTTTTCATCTCATTTTAATTTTTGACTAAATATAGACACAAATATACATAAATATCAACCTTTGATTAATAAAATAATTTACTATCATTTAGTTAATAGTGAAAACTGTTTCAAGTATAGAAATATCAAATCTCTATAAAAGATAATAAGCATCTCTTTTATAGGACTTTCCATTTAAAGCTAGAAGAGGTCTTAGATACTACTTATTCCAATTACCTCATTTTATAGCTTAGGAAACTGAGGCTGAAGAAATTTTAACTAAGATTTTCCTGGTCTTTCTGACTATATTACATGAGCTGGAAGAATACCATTAGTTTCTGAATGTTGAGTTTAGATATGCTAACAGATTCTCTCACTGAAACTTTCATCTGACATTGGAATGTATTGCAAAAAAGATTTAGAAATAAAAGACTTATGATGGTAATTCAGTAGTTCTTAACTGGCCAGGGTCAAAATCACATTATCTCTCTTAGCTCATGAGGAGAAAAAATATACAGAAAGATAAAGAAACAAATGGATAAAATGTAATAGTTTGTTTTCAAAGACATTTTTTCATGACTAGTTCTGCATGTGATATAAAAATTTATAATTATTCAAGATCCTTATTTTTATTCCATTGGCATAAGAAAAAATAATACCATGCACAATACAAGGTCTCCTCTGACCAAACTTGTGGTGCTTTGGATCAAAATGAACCTTTAAATAAAGATTTTGAATGTCATGTTTCCAAATAAAATAATATCTTCTTAATTATTATTAGAGATAAAACAAAACTATTATTTATATAAATAGTTGCTACTTATCATGATGTTAGCCAAGTGGGATTTTGGAATTATTCTCCAAGTCAAAGACCTGAAGCTGACAGAAACTTTGAAAGTGATAGATTTTGAGTTGGAAGGTATCTTAGGTGCCATGACACATGATACTCCATCACAGGTCATTTACTTGAAGATCTCCAAATTAGAATATCTCATCAAAAATGGGAATGAGATTAGTCTGGAATAAAATATTCTTGATGATAGTCAAAAATTGCTTAAATGAGCCATTCCAGAATTTTCTCAGAAACTTAACTCACTCAGCAGACTATAGTTTCAGACTCTGTTCTTTTTCCATTTTTGAAAATTGGAACAAATTTTCCTTCTACAATTTTTGATAATTCTTTTGATTTCCATAATCTTTTAGATATTATTGACAGTAGCTATTCCTTTTTGATTTTCTGACATACATTATTTGAAAGGCACCATGCTTTTGCTTATATGATGCTGATTCTGAGTTCGAGTCTAATCTGTTGTTAGCTGTGTGATGCTGGGCAGATTTCTAAATGCCTTAATTGTCAAATCTATGAAATGAGACTAATGAATGAAGTAATAAGTGAAATGAGGTGCACCTACCTAAGCAACTAGGATTTTGGGGAAGGTCAAATGAAATAATATTTGTCAAGTCCTTTGCAAAGACTATATGAATGCTAGCTTCCATCATCATCATTATCCTGACTTGATTTTCAAAGAAAAGCTATCTTTGGACTAGAACAAATACCATTACAATAGTATGTGAACTCAACTCTCACTCAGCCTTATTAATTTGTTTGTAATTTGGGAGCAGAAAATAAGCCTGGTTTGTATTTCATTGGAGCCTCATGAAACAAGAGGGGGGAAAAGTCTTTAAAATTGAGGCCCACTAGAAAAAAATTAACTGATATATATATACACACACATATATATACACACGTACATATGTGTGTATAATTTTATTTTATATTTTAAAATGTAATTATATACATACATTTAGGTAAACAGGTATGTGTGTTTGTGTGTGCATGTGTGTTTGTGTGCATGTATCTCAAAAGTTATTTCTCCCTTTTCTTTTTGAGTTAACCAATTCCTCTTCTGTGACATTAGGGTCTAAATTGCAATATTACATTTTTTTCTTCTTAAAAAAAGCTTCTCAATATTTCCTTGATTTAAATGACTTTACCATTCATTATTATTTAGCAAAACAGTATGTTAAATAAATAGTGGACGAAAATCACAGGCCTAGTGACCCCAGAAGCTCATGGGAGTGTTGCCTCTGTCATCTTTCCTGCAAAGCAAAAGGAAAAAAAAAACAAATTTGCTGAGCCACACATTTCAAGTTGTCGACAACCCCATCCACGAGAAAACAGAAGAAAATATATATGCACTCTGTCCTGTCAAAAGGCTTTCGCCTTATCTTGAGAGACTGTCAGGGCAGGAACATCAGGGAATGGACAGGAGTCTATTAAATTAATAAGCTGCTGGATGGTGTCTGGAGAGTTATGATGCCCCATAAATCCAGTTTGATCATGGTGGACAAGGTTTAAATCTGCAGACTTCTAATACACATCCAGTTCTTGGATTGGATTTGAAGTTTTGTGCTGGAGACACAGAGATAGTCCTGCAGCATGTGAATTAAGATTTATCTTTTTTTTTCATACTTTTTTTTACTGTACTTGACAAAAATGAAAGCACCTTAGGGATCCTAGCAAATGTTACTGCTTGAAATGAAAGAACTGTTGTCAAGGTGAAACCATGACCTAGAAGCCTAAAATCAAACCTTGGTCATTCTTTTCAAGCAGCCCCATCAGAACAGAGTATAAAAGGTCTGGGTGGAAGGAAAGACAGCTGAACTTATCTGTAACCTGTTTTATAGTGATTCCTGTCAAATACCACTAGTCTATATTTATGACACAAAGAAAACTAATGGTGTCACATCTGCCCTGTAGTAATAAAGAAAAAAAATCAGGAAATATTTTCCTCGCCCTTTAAATAAAGCCCTCTGATATAACATTTGCTGTGATATAAGACTTCTCCTGATCCTTGGCTTCGAACCATGGTAAGCCTGCTTGTCAGAAAACAACTCTGGGTATTAGTCAAACTCTGTGACTTCCAAAGAGAATACTATGATTAAGTGGAAATGTTATTCATTTACATTGCACTGAGAAATAAATCCCTAGAACAAAATGCTCAAATCGTTCAAAATTATATTGGTCTCCAATTGTGACCATAACTCAGTTTCTGTATTAGGCCATATATGTTGTTTAGAAAGAAATTTTATAACTGGACATTTATCTAATTATTCTTAGTGACTAATGGGCTATTATGCTTCACTTAGATCATGCCTATATTTGGCAAAATATTGTACCTGATGCTTCCAGAATACACAGGATCATGCCATTCCCTTATTTTAAGATCTGCCCCCTTTAAAAGCTCGGATTTGACCCACATTTACCACATTGCATTTTTGGAGGTGTGTTGAGGATGAATTTAGAGTCATAATGCTTCAGGTTGATTTTTTTTTCTACTTTGACAAATTGTTGCTTAGTAGCTTGCTCCACATTAAAACCTTGCCTCAAAGTTATTTATTCTTTTGTGAAAGAAATGATAATTTCTTTCTCTTCTCAGAGAATGTATAAACATAAAAGCATTACTGACTAATGCTAGTGTGCTGCCTAGTCATATTCAGCCGTTTTAGACATTTTAATTATTGCCTCATCTAGTTCAGCCCTAAACAAAAATCTACTAGGCAATCTCTCTCCCTGCTTACCTTCTTCACACATACTCCACCAACAAATTATGCCCCAGTCAAGGAAATGTGAACCAAAAAATAGCCTACCCTGAGCCTAATGATCAGAAGACTCTCTTTGTAGCAGAGGCAAGAGAGATATGCTTGAGAGGCCAGAATTTTTATATGGAAACTCTCTGCTGCTGGTTCTCCAAGTTCAATCTCAGAGCCTGTGTCAATGGAAGGAACTCAATTGCCCTCAACTTGCAAGATGGCTCATATAAGGAGAGAGACCATCATTATTTTCTGTCTCCTGAGACACTGACTGGACATACAAAAGAATAATGAACAAAAAACTTTAAATTTTAATCAAATTTTTGACTTCTCACAGTGGATCTCCAAATATGCCATGCTGCAAGGAAATAATGGGGATCATGGTTTCAGCTTCTCATTGAAAAGAAAAATCTCACAGGAATAAAATAAACTAATACCTCCCCTCTACACACACACATACACAATATTCTCCTTCAACAACAACAAAATTCTAACAATAAAACCTCATTCTTTTAAGAAAATAATCCATACTTTTAAGAATAAGATAAGCTGATAGATGATTTTGCAGTTTTATTTTCTCCTGTGACAATGTAGTTGCAGATCTGTGATTTACTCATCTGATTTACATGCTAGTGATGTTTCAGAATTACTTAAGAGAAACACAGGGTCAACATGGGTTACATACTTAATCTGGTGCCTAGCACATTATACAAAGCCAACATAGTAGCAGTCACAAGGAGAAAGTATTCACTCTTTCTTTCACCTGGGACCTGTACTTTTATTTATGTATAATTGTAATTTAACATAAATGGGTTTTCATAATCTTATATTTTATTTTTTATATTTAAAATACTATTTTTCTCTCATTCTGAGAATTTTCTTCATTTATTTTATTTTCTGCATTTAAAAACATTCTTTTCTGAGGAGACCATAGGCGTCACATGACTATCAACCAAGTCCATGATATGAAAATGGATAATGATCCTCTCTCTAGAAACAGCATGTCATAAAGGAAAGAAAAAATGACTTTGGGGTCAAAGGACATGGTTTTGAACCCTTATTTTTCTACTTACTACTTCTATCTCTGACTCTATTCACTTCTCCTTTCTTCAGTTTCAGAAAACCACTTTGTGTTGTATAGTCAAACTCTGTGACTTCCAAATAGAATACTTGTAATAAAGGGAAAATATTATTAACTTTTATTGCATTGGGAAATAAAACTGTAACAAAATGCCGAAATTGTTGAAAATTCCAAGGATTCTAGATTAGATCACCTCCAAAATCTCTTTCAGTTCTCAATCTAAGGTCCACTGAAATTTAGCCAGTCCCATTAATACCTGAACATCCACTGAGTCAACCAGCTTTTTATTAATCTTCAAATATGGAGCTGGACAAGAGCTGGTTTTCTAGTTTGCGAATAGTTTCATATTCATCCATTTCTTTCTTTCCCACTACTTCAGCCTTTTAACTCTTCCAAAACACAGAGGGCATTGCTGTGAGAGAGAGAAAGAATTCCATTTAGTTTTGCTCTTTCTTGGCAGCTCTAGTAAAAGATTTTGTGGACAAAAGAAGTTGAAGACAAGTGATAAAATGAGATATGGTAATTATCTGTGGATTCTTTTATTCAGTCTTTCCCCTATAGCTCATAACTTAGCACATTAATAGCTGGGATAGACTCCTTCTCATAAACCAAGTGCTTAATTTGGCTTCATGGCTGATGTTCAGCTGACACTCTTAGAATCCTTACACTAACAAGCAAAGCCAAGCACATGGGCCACAGCCTTTTAGCTAGTCATGGGAATGTAAACTGTGAAGAGAATAAAGTCAGATCTGGGGAAAAATACTGGAAGTACTGAATCAACTAGAAACTAGTGAGAAATTTCGATTAGAAGGTGAGACAAGTTTAAAAATCATTCTGCTTCCTGGCTTTTTTTGTGACCTCGAGGGATCGTTTCAGAAGGTTTAACTTTAAGAGTCACATCTAGTCGGTCCTCCTAGCCTTTCCCTGGTATAACAAGAAATATCTTTTGCTTGATATTCATTTAAATCCTATCAGTTTTCTGAGGAGTGTAGTGGCTGGAGAACTATCCTGGAAGCCTGGAAGACCTGGCTTCAAGTCCTGTGACTTTTCAACTCAGAGGAAAAGCCATTCAGCTACTCATTGTCCCCAGGCATCTCTCTAAACCCACAGGCTTCAGAGAAGGTGCCATTTTTAACCTACTAGGTGGAAAGAGATGCTTTGTTTGAGAGATTCCTTCAAGGAATACATGACCGTTCCCTCTTTCAAGGCAATTATAGGACCAGTCCCTATCCCTTTAGGTACACATTATCTCATTTGAGTGAAACCACTCAATAGAGGTAGAAACAAAACTACAATCTTTATTGCTCCCATTTTATAGATGAAGAAACTGAAGGTCTTATGGCTGTCAGAGGATCCCAGAATTGAGAGTTGCAGGGGATTTCAGCAAGCCTCTGGTCCAACTCCAAATAAAAAGGAATCAATCCATACTATACTGTACTTAATAAGTGATCGTCTTTCCACTACACTAACCAAGAACCCTACCCCTTCACCCCGATACCTTGTTATACTTTTGTTTACCTCCCCTTACAATCCTTTTCCATCTCCAACATTCCCAACATTGCTTCTTTACACATTTCACTCACTTCTGGTTCTTTCCACTAAGATCAAAGAAAAAAGTTTTATTTCTTGTTAAGTGACTTTCTCAGAGCAATACAGCTTCTGAGTATCAGATGCCAGGCTTGCACCCAGATCTCATTGTTACCAAGTCTAAAATACCATCTGCTAGTACATTTTAACATTTAAAGTAGAGCTCAGATTATAAAAAAAGTTCTGTTGATATTAGTGTGTTATCTTGCACGAGTTTCTTTCCCTCCCTGGACATTAGTTATCTTTCAAGGGTTAATTATCAACCCAGAAGCAAAACTGGATAGTTTTAAGTACTTTAAAATTCCTAGGTGGATAGGGCCACCAACATGGAAAACAGTGGTATTGTTTTAATTAATACATAGTAGGGCTTCTGATATGAAAACCAGGAAAGATAAATCAAAAAGCTAGAAGGAAAATATTTATTTAAAGAAGAAGCAATGAATGAAAAGAACTAATCCCATGAAGATAGGAATAAAAGCATATGAGGAGGAGATGAGCCTAAAGAGTACTCAGTACATTTCACTGTAATTAGAAAACCACTAAATAGAGACATTATCAGATTTGATCCAAACAAGTGTTTTCATAACCTGACACTTCTTGTTTAAGGAACCCAGAAAAAAAGGCAGGGGATAATATAGTTTGCTCTGTTCTTTAAAGAGCATGCATTGTCATTAGCATTCTCATAATGAGGAAATTTTGCTTTACCTGTATGTGTGTATCACTAGAAAAATACCTTGTTGAATACCTCAGGCCAGAATCCAGACAACTCTGTAAAGCAAACAGAAAAACTCAGAACCTTGAGAAAAAATAAGGATCATTCAGTTAGCAAGAATTGGCTGATATGCCCTAACCTTCAACTCTGAAAGTATGATGAACTAATATGGTTGATCTCTTAGCTGCAGCAAATGTTCAGAAATGTTGGAACGGAAATGTATGAGACATGAGGGAGTGAACTGGGTCTCTGGCCAGCCAAAAAGTCACTGGTATTATAGAATGGGCAATTACATTTAGGATACAAAAGGAAATAAGTAGTTTTGTCTCTAAAAGCAAGTAGGATGGTATAAAACATAATTACTGAGATAATTAAAAGAAACATTTGAAAGAATTACATAATATTTCATTCCTTCTTTCTTTCCTTGCTATTTTCCTTTTTTCTTTTTTTTGTTTCATCCTTTCTCCCTCCCTCTCCCCCCTCCCCCTTCCTTCCTTCCTTCCTTCCTTCCTTCCTTCCTTCCTTCCTTCCTTCCTTCCTTCCTTCCTTCCTTCCTTCCTTCTTCCCTCCCTCCCTCCCTCCCTCCCTCCCTCCCTCCCTCCTTCCTTCCTTCCTTCCTTCCTTCCTTCCTTCCTTCCTTCCTTCCTTCCTTCCTTCCTTCCTTCCTTCCTTCCTTCCTTCCTTTCTTTCTTTCTTTCTTTCTTTCTTTCTTTCTTTCTTTCTTTCTTTCTTTCTTTCTTTCTTTCTTTCTTTCTTTCTTTCTTTCTTTCTTTCTTTCTTTCTTTCTTTCTTTCTTTCTTTCTTTCTTTCTTTCTTTCTCTCTTTCTCTCTCTTTCTTTCTCTCTTTCTCTCTTTCTTCTTTCTTTCTCTCTCTCTTTCTTTCTTTCTTTCTTTCTTTCTTTTCTTTCTTTCTTTCTTTCTTTCTTTCTCTCTTTCTTTCTTTCTTTCTCTCTCTCTTTCTCTCTTTCTTTCTTTCTTTCTTTCTCCCTCCTCTTTTTCTTCCTTCCTTCCTTCCTTCCTTCCTTCCTTCCTTCCTTCCTTCCTTCCTTCCTTCCTTCCTTCCTTCCTTCCTTCCTTCCTTCCTTCCTTCCTTTCTCCATTCCTTTTTCATTCTTTCTTTTTTCCATTTTCTCTTTTTTCTTTCTACTCTATTTCTCTTATCCTTTGTTTCTCTTCTTTCTCTTTTGTCTTTTTCAGTTTCTTTTCTTGTCTCTCTCCTTCTAGCTCTCTTTTTCCTTCCTTTTTCTCTCCCTCTAATGCCTGAATATAGACATCTATAGCCTTAAATTACAAAATACCTTTAAAAGTAGCAATTAAATGACAACTTAAAACTGCTCAGGTTTGAATAGTTTCAGAGATACAGTTCAGTAGAATTGTGTTTATTGTAGGGGCGAATTGTATTTAAGTTCTTTGGGGATTTGCAAGAATAATGATTTCTACAGACGTTTACTTGTGCTTAAATTTTAGCACAGAGCATAAGAACTTATCTACTGCCCCTTTACACCCTAAAATGGAAATAGATTAGGGTTAAATGAGAGTTTTCACACATTAAGATTTCATCCTCACATTTCTTCATGGAACAATAGTCCAATAACAGGTAAAGTTCAGTAGGAAACCCAACTGCCCTGGATTGGAAAATGTCATTTATTTTCCCCTGATACTAACTGGAGGTGTTGGAAAAGGAAGTTGAGTTATTTCCAGAACTATTTAGGTAGCAATTAATATTAAGTGCTCTTACGAATTAACACCTATAGCCAATTTTTAATAAATCTCCTTAAAATGAAAAATTCTGGAAATTGTTCCCCCTGAATATCCTAATACTTTTATTTTAGTTGATCTTGTAGAAACCATGGTGTTGTTCTCCTGTTTAGAATGCATCCTCTATTCACTTCATTTTTTGAATGTTTAATTATGTCTTTTAGGTTCCCTGTCTTTTAGGATTCTCCTTCTCCTCTGCCTTCCAAAAAAAAAAGAAAAGAAAAGAAAAAGAAAGAAACATTCCTTGGTTAAGATTTTATTTTATTTTAAATATCATACTATCAGAGAATATCTATAATTCTGATTTCAGTTTGGGGTCAAATAGCTCCCAATCCTATAAAACAGATAAATATTAAAGAATAAGTTCTTTTCTAAGAGTCTAGGAACATTATTACTTCTAGATGAACAATTTACATAATTAACACATTGTTCTGGGAACCAGTGAACATATTAAATACCTAATTAGCTGTATGTCTGTCTAAGGTGTGTACCTTAGTGTGCACTCCTAAATTTAAGCTTAGAGACATATAGGGTTGTAGTTTCTTTAGTCTAGATCAAGTACCCAATCATACTATTTATTACTCACATGAAATCTGTATATAGTTATTTAGTTATGAAAGCATAACATCTATGCTCCCTAACTCTAAATTGAGGCATTCTTAAGAATTTTTATTAAGGAATCAGAACACTATTGGGAAATTTATTTCCCAAGTAGTGAATTCTTATATATAAACTCAACTCTGATAAACAGAGAATTTCAACTCAAATGATGAGGCCAAACACTAGATACACAGAGCCAAGGTACTACAGTGGATAAAATATGTAACCTAGTGGTAAAAGGAAGTCATTGCAATTTTTGTAGTTCTAAAACTATCACCAGCTCAGATTAAGGCTAGGAAATGGGGGATTGGGAGGTAGATTTAAAAAATTCAATATGTTTCTATAAGTTTAGTTAAAGAAAAAAATCTATGGCAAAAAGAAGTTCATATTGTGGTGAGGATAAGTCTAACTTATATACTTCCAAAAGAAAGATTAAAGTGAAAATAGAATGACAAGACAAACAAAAAGGAGGGGACACCTTGATGTATAGTTTATAGGCATACAATTAATGACAAGTTAGACTATTCCATCTGTGGAGGTGTTTAGCAGGCAAGCTTTGAGAACCAAATCCAGAGTATTAGAGAAAGAAACTTTCCCTATATATCTGTGCTATAGAATAGTGATAGGAAGGAAAGGCAGGTAGAATGAAGGGTTTGGATTTGATTAAATTTTCAAGATGGTCTAGATTTGACACAATACCTTTCCATTTTGCACATTGAGACAACTAAAAACATGGGGTTCTATCTTATTTTATTATTTCCTTAGTACTATATTTAAAAAAAGTACTTAAAGCCTTAGGACTATGCATGTGTCATTCTAATATGTGATCTTGGGAATGTCAGAACTCTCTATGAAAAGGGAAATTTAAAAAAATCCACCTACACAAAATGGGGGCCTTGCATTTTAAATTATTAGATTATAGTCTTGTCATACTTTTCAGGTCCTAGTCTGTTAGCAGTATCGTTTCAATAGACGTGCTAGGGGAAGTGCCAAGACCAGCTTCACTTTTTTCCCCTTTTTCTCTTTTAATCCCTGTGGGGCTCTGATTTTTTTCATAGCTGGACTAAAGTTGTGTCAACGGGAGACTTGCACCATAAAGACTGAAATGTTAAAGAAAGCTACAAGGAACAGCTTTGAGGCAAGGTTTCAAGCTTTGTCATCACGCTTGAAGAATTTTCTGTTTAATGTACTGTAATGCAGTATTCAATGGGGACAAGTTTAATTGAGTTTTACACAACCCAGTTGGGAGTAGCGCTGCAAGGTAGGTGATGTCTAGGTTTTTAATCTTCCACTCCGGAGAGGCTTGTTGACGGAGAGGTTCTTTCTCTTTGTAAGAAAAAAAAGGGAAGCATGAGAAATGATACATCCGTGGATAAAACCAATTGGCAACCCCCAAAGGAATGAGGGCGATAAGGCGAATCCAGCACTTGTAAGAAATAAAAGAATCCAACTGTTCATTTAAATGAGAAACAACACATGTGAAGGAGGAGGCAAGGAGGCTGGGCGCTGGAATGAGGAGGAACAGAAACTGACAAACAGAACCACTGATATGGGAGAAAGGCGTTCCAGGAAAACAATCTAAGGTTTGTTAGGGGGATTATCAAAGAGATAGTTAATGATGTGTATTTTTAAAAGAAAAATTAAGGGAAGAAGGGACATTCTCTGTCAGGCAGAGTGGACAAAGTAGCAGAAAGGAGGGAGCTGCTGTTCCAACAAACCTCATTTTAAAACACACACCACACACACACACACACCCCATTCCTTTCCTGATGCCTCACCTCACTTCCATATCACACTGGATAAAAATAGCCCTGGATTCTATCTTAAAAAAAAAAAAAGGAAGTAGGAAAATAAAGAAAATAATACCTTCCATATAAGATCCTATGTATTAAACTTTCTTAACTTCAGCATCAAGTTGCTCCACTTTTTCACCAACATAAACAGCCAAAGGCACAAAATATACTCATCCAACCCCTGTATCCAGAGATTGTGTTTCTGTTTCAGCTTCACTGTCACTAGGATGAATAAGTAACTCCTTAGTTGGTCCAAGCAAAACTATTTCAAGGATTTTTTTTAATTATCAATTTTGCAGTTGCCAGTTCTGTAAGAGGGGTGAGGAGTTAAAGGATTATAGTGTATGTTAATATATTTAATGTGTCCACTTAAAAAGGAATTTGGGTTCTTTATCATTTCTTTATCTGCCAAAGACTTCTTGCATGTATTTAACTCATTCTTAAGACAGACGGGAGATAGATGGCTCTGTGCAGGGTCTCCCCCTCTTTTAAGATTAAGATTGTTCCTTGTTTAAAAGCTAATGTGAATACCCATGGCTGATTTTCAGAACATTCTAGAGCCTTCCAGAGTAGGAAAATAATGAATTATTTGCCACAGCTTTCCCTTAAATTCCTCCCTTTTAAAAACAAGGGAAGACAACTTTATTTTTCCACTAATTTTTGGTCAATTTTTGTGGCATGCAGATAACTAACTCTTTGTTGCTCATCAGAATTACTGGTGACTTGGGATTGTAGAATTATCCTGAAAATTTTGCTTTTCTCAACATGGGATTTCCCAGAAAGGCATGACTGGTTGGGATTCTGTAGGAAAACAAACAAACAAACAAAAAACAAAACAGTGTTTCTTCAAGCTAAGGAGAACATTAAAGGCTATGTAATACAACTTCTCCTATTTTACAGATGAGGGAATCAAGGCCCGAAGAGGTCAAGCAATCCAATTCACTCTTGCTCTCTATTATGATTACTTGATGACATCCTAAACTTCTCACTTTCCCTCACCTCACATATCCATTCTGTTGGGAAAGTGTGCCATTTTTACCTCCATGACATATATATATCAATTTCCTTCTCTTCACTAACACAGACACCATACTAATTCAGTACATCATTATCTCATGTCCGGACTTTTGCAAAGAAGCCTAATTGACCTCCTTCCCTCAAAAGTTTTTCTTCCTCAAATCCTTCCTTCAGGCAAACTGATCATCCCAATTGAAGAGTAGGTCTGACTATGGTACTCCCTTACTTAATAAACTTCCTTGGACCTCAATTACTTCAGGAATCACATGTAAACTAGGCATTTAAAGACTTTCACACCTTACCTTGCTAGTCATACTAACCTCCTCTCTTTGTATATTACTCCATCTCCTCTCTCCTTGGTTTTATATTCTTTGTCCCACATTCCTAGAATGCATTCACCTTTTCCTCTTTGAATTCCTACTTACCCTCAAAGCTCAGTTATCCTTTTCATGAGGGATTCTTGACTTGTTTTGAGATGGATAGATAGATAGATAGATAGATAGATAGATAGATAGATAGATAGATAGATGTTTAACTATTTCAACATAATTATCTTCTTCTATAATCTAATGTATTTTATTTTATTAAAAACATCATTCCTCCCATGTGATTTAGGGCAAATCAATCCTCTGTGACCCTTGGTTTCCTTATGCATAAAAAGAGAAGAGTTGAGATGTGTGTGTGTGGAAGGTATGAAGTTCAGAAAGTCAGATTTGGTCAAATATTGCCAGAGCCTTGCTCTTTTTTTGGGGGGATATTAATGTCCTTTATAATAATAAAGATGGTGATTGTCAAAAAAACAATGACAACAATAAAAAAAAGAAAAACAACATCATTCTGAGGAGTCCACAGGCTTGGCAAGCCCAACAAAGGAGTCCAGGACACAAACAAGAATTAAGAGTCTATGTGAAACCCTTCCTGATCCCAGTCTCTGTCTGGTAGTATATTTTCCTGAAAGTTCTTTGTATCCATTTTCTCTATTCCTCTCTCTCTCTCTCTCCCTCTTTCCACATATATGTATGTATTTTTTTCTATATACCTCTCTATATATATTTTATCTCTCCTAACTATTATAGACTCCTTGAAGGCATTTTGATTTACTTTTGACTTTGTATTTTATTGACTTAGTACAGTAGTTGGTACACAGTTGGTGTTTAATAAATACTTGTTTATTGACTGATTAACGGCAGTTATAAATTACCAAATCTCGTCTCTAACAAATATTCTAGGAATCATTTGTATTGAGTACAGGAATTTATTTCTAATAAGAATCTTAATTTAGGACTTGAAGTAACCCTAAATCAGTGCAAAATCTCTTGTTTTCATTTAAGAGACATTTATGAAGCATGCTCTCTCTACATACAAGACACAGAGCTGAGAAATTGTGAAATAGACAAAAAGCATGCATTTTAGGAGCTTGTGTTAAGTTGGAACAACTCAAAAAAAGTATATGTAAGACATATACTAACTAGCTATAGAGTTATTTCTGGGTCAAGGGAAAAGCAAGAAGAATAAGAAAAGGTTTTATATAAGAAGTGGCATTTAAGTTGGGCCTAAAAAAAAAAGAGAAACAAAAGAAGTCCCTGATGAGAGAGTATATTCCAGGCATGAGGGACAGGGATAGCCAATGCCAAAAGGATGAGGAAATGAATGGGGAAATGAAGACAGTGGTCACAGTTACCTTTCACATTGTGCTCAGGGATTGTGCATAAATGTTTAACACTTAAGGCTTAGAGAAATAAATAAAAGTATTTAACAAACATTTTTAAATTTAATCTTCATTATTAATTTTTCCATTATTTTCTTGAATCTAAATAATCAGCAAAACAACAAACTAAACACTGATTTTTAACATTTACTGATTTCAGAGGTATAAATAATCACATTGAAAATTCACCATTTTTTCTGGAGAGCCCAATTTATCATGACCCCAGCATACCCTGGTTAGAGTAAATGTCAGGCTAAGACAAATCAGTGATTTTTCAGCACTGTATTTCTCAAGACCCTTGAATTGGTCAAACCATTTTATTTCTGTTTTCATTATTTAAAAAATGTTTTAAAGATGTTTCTATTTTTTATCTGGAGATCATACTTGCAATGAAAAAGTTATGAAAACATTCTTTAAATAAATGTGCTTTATGTAAAAGCATGTGTGAATACTATTGTCAGCTTCACAGCAGTTATAAAAAAGTATAATTCACATAGAAATGAATCAGCTCAATAGTTAAAGGCTTTCTGGTTATTTAGTCAGAGTAATTTTATTTAAAATGTTATTGAACAAACCCTAAATATTTAGGATTTGTTGTGATTTTAATGATCTATTTTCCTCATTTAGCAGATTCCCTCGGTATTTCTGGGGATCTTATCTTTAAAGGTAGGGTGATCAACCTTAAGTCAGTCAAAAGTGTTTTTCTATATGGAGGTGGGTGAGGGAGAACCTCATGAGGAAATTACAGTGGTGGGAAGAGATATTCATTCTCCCTTATTTGAGAGATTCATATTCTACTTCAATGTAGCAAAATTATCACCTTTCCTCCAAAATTAATTTAAAATAAATGAAGTGTTATGTCATAAAAGTTGTCTACTAAAGATTAGAAAGAGACCCAGCATCTGGGTTAAAAAAAGGTCTTTTGGTGCCATGTACACCTTTGGAGTCTTTTGAAATCTAGGGGTGCTTTACACTGTAGTACACATTCATAATTGATGGAAATGCTAAATTTCAATTAGAGTCATGACAATAAAAATGTGATTTTTTCACCATCCAAGTTAATGGGTCCCTCAGAATCTTATCCACAACCTCTTCAAAGCCTCAGAACCCTTGATCTACAAAAGAATTGTTAAGGAGGATGCTTCCCCTCCCCACAGCAAGAAAGGAGGACTATTAGGGTAGAAATTGTAGAGACAGCACTCCTAAGTGCCAACCGTATTAAATCATAATTGGGAAATATTTAACAAAAAGGCAATAGAACATTATTTTGTTTAGTTGTATCCAACTTTTGGTGACTCCATTTTCGGGTTTTCTTTTCAAAACACTGTTGTGGTTTGCCATCCAGCTCATCTTTCAAATGGGGACATTGAGGCAAACATGGTTGGGTCATGTAGCCAGTAAGTGCCTGAGACCAGATTTGAACTCATGAAGATGAGTCTCCCTAAATCCAAGACCATTGCACTAGACACTGAACCACCTAGATGCCCACATATACTATCAAATATAGATTGTTGTCCTGTCATTTTTATGTCAATAAACAGCTTGCAGGGATTGTTATGTATTCCTTAGTGGCCCCTGTTTCTATTAGAGTTTGCCAGCACTAGTCTAGCCAATGTCAGAGGTTAGTGTGCTCAGATGGCATCAGAAAGTGACAAACCAAAATCAAATCTTTTTTCACATCCTTATAATTCATAGAAAATACTTTTCTTCATGGAGTAGAGCTTCAAGGACAGAGTGGTGAGCCGGTTGTCTTTGAATCCCCAACATGCTGCTGAATTCCTGGTAAATGGTGGGTAATGAGCAAATGACTATTGCTAAGGATTATCAAAGTCAGATAGCTCTTTGCCTTTATGACTTCATGCCTTTTTTTCCTTCATTTTTTAAAAAAACCCTTACCTTCTGTCTTAGTATCACTTCTAAGCCAGAAAAGTGGCAGGCACTAGGCAATTGGGATTAAGTGATTTGCCCAGAGACTGATGAGTAAGAAAAGTGTCTGAAGTTAGATTTGAACCCACATCCTCCCAACTCCAGGTCTCGTTGTCTATCCACTGTACTCCCTAGCTGCCCCAACTTCATCTCTCTTTACCTTTATTCTTTACAACTTGTTGCAGGAAGGTGACACACTTGATGAACAAGGGATAAGACTTGGAGTCTGGAACACCAGTTTGAATCTTGCCTCAGATGAAGATTATTTATTTGACTTGGGCGATTAATTCACTTAACTTCTTTTAACTTTAGTTTCCTCATCTGGAAAAGGAGGATATTCATAGCATCTACCTCACATTGTAGTTCATAGGAGCAACTGAGAAATAGGCAGAAGATTTTACCAAACTTCCAGTGCTATATGAATAGGAGAGATTTATTATTAGAATTGATTTTATAATTTTTATAACAGCTAATGATAGCTACTATTTAAATAACACTCTGTGCTCAAGTGCTTTACAATTATTATCTCATCTGATCCTTATAACAACCCTAGGAGGCAAGCGTAGTATTATCCCCATTTTAAAGATGAGGAAACTGAGATAGATAAAGATTCATTGACTTGTCCTAGGGCGACACAGCTGGCAAGTACCTGAGGTCTTCATGCTATCTTCAGGTCTGACAGTCTATCTCTTGTGCCACTGTTGCCTATTATATTGATATTTTATAACTGGAAGAGTGGGGGGGGGACTGATTTGAAACAAAATAGAGTGATGAGAGTACTTCAGGCTTTCCTGTACGCTTACTCTCCCTATAGTAAAATCTCCCAACTTCCATGATTTTCTGACTAGGTTTAGTGTATCATTTTGATTTGAGCTACAAACAAGATGATCACAAAGTTACAAATGAGATCTAGCTATGAAATTAGTTATTTCCACTTTCTATTAAAATAGACAGAGACAAATAGGACATGAAGCTAGATGGAACCTTAGAAGTTATTCAAATTCAAAGTGACTTGCTCAACATAACTAATGTAAGAGGGAGACAAAGCTGATATTTTAACTCTGGTCTTTTGACTTCAACTCTAACATTCTTTCCATTTTCCTTACCTTTTCCTTGAGAAAAAAAGAGGATCTTGTTAATGATTTAAACCTGAATTATTGGGTGAATGTTATTTTTATTAAAAGATATTGGGAAGTTTGTAAGAGGAGTGATTTTAGAATGCAAAATTCAGAGTTTGGTTTGGGACATAGAGGCTTGCAATGTCAGCGGGACAGACAAATAGAGAATTCTAGGAGGAAGTTGACACCCATTAAAAATTGTGATTCTCAATTCTATTTAGCCATGGGAGTGAGAAGCGAGGCTGAGTTAGAGAAATATGTTGCCTTCTGCTTGCAGTGTTCCCTAGCCTTGTCTTCAACATCCTTTCTGCATTTCTTAACCCTAAGGTGGAAAAAAAGTTGCCAACACTGGCTTAGCTCACTCAGAGAAGGAAAGGAAGGAAATGACATAAAGGGTAGAGATACGGATGGCATAAAGGGAAGGATAAGGGACTGAAGCCCAATGGGAGTGAATGCTATCCCCCATATGCTACCTAAGGCAGAGTCCAGGTGAATACTAAATCCATCAACTAAGAAGAAAGATGAGACAAATTTGCATCTTTCTTTCAGGAGTATATCCACCAGAACATATCAGACAATGAGTAGCAATGTGAGGGAAAAAAAAGATTGAGTTATCTAAGGTTTCAGGAGGAAGAAGATTCATTAAAATCTAGAGCACATAAATTAATAAATTATACTGGAACTAGAAATAAAGTTGAGTTTTTAAACCTCAGTAATATTACAAAATTATCTTAACCAAAGTAAAAAAAAAAGAAAGCAAACCAAAGCCTAATGAAACAGAGAACCCTGTGGAATACCAAGAAGATATGATATAACCAAAAGAAATTCCAGAATGGTTCAAAAGAGAAATGAAATTCACAAGAGAAAAGATTAAGAATAAATACATGGCAGAAATAAGAACTCAGTGAAGTAAAAAAGCTCAATTAATATCTTAGAAAAAATTGAATTCACCTGAGAGTATATCTGAAAATGCTAAATTTTTTCAGATAAAGAAAAATGAACAAATCTGGAATATAAAAATAGTGAGGTATAGGAAAATGGGACAGTAGAGAAGTGAAAGCCAACAATGTTAACAGAAAGTGAAATCTCTATATAAGGCAAAGTCAATGGCTTTAAAGAAAGGAGACTCGGACAACTTCAGGAGGATAAGTGTCCAAGAATATCATGTTAAAAAAAATCCAAATACATAATATAGAACTATTAAAAGAAAACTGCCCCAAATTTCTGAATAAAGTAACCAATCCAAAAACAAAAACAAAAATACATTGTTCTTAGGAAAAAGGGAGTATGTGAAGATTATAATATTTAACAAAGGGTTAACAAATTCCACAAGTAGACAAAGACCAGATGTTTACAGGGAAAAGAAAATTCATAAAACAAAAGATTATTGCATGCCCATTACCAAAAGAAATGGTATAGCCCAAAAAGCAAAATGACAAGTAAAACACAAAAGATATGCCCTGAAAACCAGAGACTAATAATTAATTTAAAATATAGATTATAAAAAGAATTGATATGTTCCTAAAAAAAAGAAGACTGGCCAGGAGATTAGGAAGAGTAGGTTCAAATAGTGAATCACACTCAAGATATGTGACCATAGGAAACTCATCTAAACTCCTTAGGCCTCACTTTCTTCATCTGTAAAATGGAAGTGTTGGACCAGAGGGTCCCTAAGGTTCCTTTTAGCTTCAAATCTCACAGATGACATAGGCCTGGCTGTTGGGAAGGACACCAATATTCAAAATAACTTGATGGTATTTAGAAAATAGAAAAGTAGACTAAGGAAACATACAAGAAAGAGTTATAATAATGATACTCAACAATGTGATATTTAATAAATCCCAAATTAAATTAGATAAGAAAGAAGTTCTTATTTTAAAAGAATTACTGAAAAAAACTAGATCATAATCCAGCAGATATTCACATGAGGTCTTCATCTCATTGTGCCTCCTTTTCAAAATTAAAAAAAAAAATAGGGGGCAGCTAGGTGGCTCAGTGGATTGAGAGCCAGGTCATGGTCCTGGGTTCAAATAGGATCTCAGACACTTCCTAGCTGTGTGATCCTGGGCAAGTAACTTAACCCCCATTGCCTAGCCCTCACCACTCTTCTTCCTTGGATCCAATACATTGTACTGGATCCATTATAAGACGGAAGGCAAGAATTGTACATTGTATTGGATCCACTATAAGACGGAAGGCAAGAATTTAAAAAATAAAATAAAATTTAAAAAATAAATAAAAAATACATAAAAGTGACAAAAATTTACTAAACATACCCATATCCTTTGACTAAGAGTTCTGCTTCTAAGAAAATGTGTCAAAAAATTAAAGATGAAAAGAAATGTCTCAAATATACCAAAATCATTCTAGCAGCTGTTTTTATGTATCCCAGCAAAAACCTGGGATCAAAAGAGATGTCCAATAATTGGGGAATGATTAGACAAATAGTGATATATGAATGCAGTGGAATATTTCTGTGGTATAAGAAACAGTGACTGAATAATATGGAAAAATTATGGAAAGTTTCATCTGCTGCAAAGTAAATTAAAGTAAGCCAAATCAGGAAAATAACATTGACAATTAGTGAAAAAATTGATAATAGAATAAAAAATATTGAAACTGAATACTATGAAATTACAATGGTCAAATTTACCCCCCTAAAAATACAACAGAAGGTACTACTCCCACTTTGTTTTTGTTTTTTTGTTTTTTGCAAAGGTAACAGATTTGCTGAACTTAAAAATAAAAACACTTATTTTAAGGGAGAAGTTAGTGGAGGGATAGATAGAATGGTAAATGTGACATGAAATAAAATCATTAATTTAAAAATAAATATGCAGTAGTTGTGGTCAGGAGATTTACCAGTATTGGATACATGGGTTTGAGAGTCATCTATTTGGAGGTGATAATACAATAAAAGATAATTTAAACCATAGGAAGAACGGGTGGGGCAAGTGAGACTGATAGACAGAGAAACAGAGACAATGAGACATTATGAATACTCAAAAGGGTGAGTTCAGTGAGGAAACTGAAGAGAAGATATTAAAAGCAATAAATAGAGCTGCCATTACCCTATGTTAGGCTTGCTGGTCTTAATGCTTTGCTGAGATAATTATTTTATATTCATAAATAGAAAACACACACTTGAAACAAATACCACAGACTACTATAATATAGCTACTCCCCCCAAAATAAAACAACAAAAATTCAATAACTTTTTTCTTTGAGCACTTATTTTTGTTATTTTTTTCTTCCATCCTTTTTTATAAAATGGCAAGGAAATTGAGAAGACATGGTAGAAGAGGTGATTTGCTTTAGAGCATAAGTTAATAGTTATTAAAAACATTTAGAGTTATAATTATTAAGCTCATATACATTGACTTAACAATAAGGAAAAAATGAAAAATTCTCTTTGTTACATTAAAACCTTTAGAGAATTATGGGTAAATATATTCATATGCAGAATGTTTTTCATATCTATATAAAATATGAACTCTAGGTTCCTTTCTCTTCCTGTGCTATTAATTGTGACTGTTAGTTTAAGGCATTAATATTTTGATGGTCCCCCCACCCATTATCCTAACAAACAAAGGTGTATCTTTTTAAATATTGTGACAGCCTAGGATGGAGGAAAATAAGAGAAAAAGGGGTGGAAGCCATTTATTCTTTGCAATTACAGGATCTTAAGCAAACATGAAAAGTGCAATATTATGACCTCCTTCTAGAAAACCTTTAGAAAGGCTGAAAGAAAAAAGTCAAAAGGATAAAGTCCCAAGATCTTTGTAATATCTTTATCTCTAACAAATACAATTCCTTGAAATAGTATTTTCATCCTTATTAATGTGATTCAACCCTTCCCCAAATTTTCAGGTCTATATGGGAAACTTAAACATATCTGCATTTTGTATATATATATTTAAACAAATAGGTCTAGACTTGCCCACTTTGCAAAAGTTTTAATGACATAATTTGACATCTACTCCTGGCCAAAACCTTTAAAATGATCCATTAATCACAGCACCACCAAAAAAGGGAACTTGCTAGTTTTTCAGATGATTCATATTCTCTTTCTCAGCGGACAAATGCAGAAATTTGATTGTGAAGATCTATTTGCTCCCTCAATTCTCCTTTTTTAAAGATCTTTTAGTGTAGGATCTAGTTTTTGATCAGTGCCACTTAGTAAATATAATCTTCATATGTTCTTTCAGGTTATGTTTAGTAATAGGAGCTTTCCTCCTTCTGAAAGGTATAGTTCTATGAGATTGCATAGTGCCTAATAATAAAAATCACAAGTAGCATTTACATATTACTTTATGTTTTGCAAAGCACTTTCACAAGTTAACTCATTCAGTTCTCAAAATTACTCCATATGGTAGGTGCTATTATTATCTCCATCATGAGGACCTAGAAACTGATAGGAAGGATACATTAATTGACCCCATGGTCACATATGAGTCAGCAAGTATTTATAAGGGTCCACTATTTGCCAGGCACTGTGCTAAGCACTTGGGATACAAAAAGAATAAAAAGACAGTCTCTGCCGTTAAGGAGCTTGGAATTTTATTGGGGATGATAACAAGCAAGCAAATGTATACAAACAAGCTAGAAAGATAAATAGGAAATTATTAACATAAGGAAAGCACTGGAATAAAGATGGATTGGGAGAATCTTGTAGTTAAAGGTGGGAATTTAATTGGTACTTGGAATAGATAGAGTATGAGGAAGGAGAGAGTCTTCCAGACATGGAAGACAGCCACAGAAAATTCCCAGAGCCAAGTGATAGAGCATTTTGTGTAAAGAGCAGCTGGGAGGCCAGTGTCACTGGATCAAAGAGAAGGCATTGAGGAAAATCAGGTTCAAGAAGACTAGAAAGATAGGATTAGGTGTTGGTCATGAAGGGCTTTAAGTACCAAACAGAAGATTTTGAATTTAGTCCTGGAGAGGATAGGAAGCCTTTGGAGTGTATGTAAGTATGGCAACAACATAGGCAAATTTGTTTGGGGCATAATTTAAAATGAGGTCTTCCAGACTGCAAGTCACACACTCTAACCATTGCACCACCTAGCTGCCAAAGACCTTAAATCACACTTAAATCACTGTGACATTCTTTTTAATAACTTTGACATCTTTCCATTCCCAGCAGTCTTTCCTTATCTTTGCCAACTTCCACATTCTTGAAATTCTGAGTCTTCAAAATCAAAGGAGAATTAAAACAAACAAAAGAATATTATTATAGAAATACCTTTTAGCCTTTTTTTCTTCCTTAAAAAATCTTTCTTGAGGAAACTTATCAAACCCATTTTACAGGCAATCAGAAAAATGCCCAGAGAAGGCATGACACAGCTCAGAATGACAGAACATTATCAGCAAAGCCAACCCTCAGGTCTAGATGTCTTTAGTCCTTTGGCTATCCCACTGAGACATGTTGCTTCTCAAGTGCTTTTTTAAATCCAGAAATGACTTATCTTGGGCTTCCAGAGGAGTTCAGTGCCTCAGTATTAGAATTAAGAAAAAGAATCTGATGGAGTCTACATTTTAAAAATTAGCAGCCTTTAAAGTATTGATTTTTCAGGGAGACTAACTCTAGATCACTAAATGTTGGAGATTTTCCATGCATAACTTTAGCTATGAGCTAGTCATAGATTGGGAATAAACTAGCTGCCTTACCTATTTAATTGATTGTTTCCCAAAATAATTAACCAATTTAAAATCATTCTGAATTTACTTAAATTACTTAAATTTACTTACATTTACTTAAAAAGAAATCCAATTGAGAATATCCCTATCCATTTGTGAAAACATTCAGCCATAGGTATTGGACTCTTTATAGAAGAATGGGGTTTAGCCAAGCAAAATGCATGAGGAAAACAGCCTGTGAAAACTAGTCTATGCCAAGGCAAAAAATGGGAGTTATTCTGAGCTTTGGGTTGGATTTGCTGTATGTAGATGATGCAAATATACAATAAATGCTGGAGGGAAATTGTTTTAACTTCAATTAAATTTAATAAGCATTTATAAAGCAACTACTATATGCAAGGCACTGGGAAAGGCTCTGGGAGTTTCAAATAGAAATTGGCAACCTTGTATTGAATGAGCTTACAGTCTGATAGGAGAAAAGGCAAAGTATATAAGTAACTTCAATCAATAAACATGTATTAAGCTCCAACTGTGTGCTAAGTGCTAATGTAAGAGAAACGATGATAGTTGCAAAGGAAAGGATGGATATCTATTTTAACTGGCCAGAAAGACTTAATGGAGACTAAGCTCCACAGAAGTGTCCATTCCAGGTACAGAGGTAGAGTTGTGCAAATAAAGGTGCACAGTAAGGTAGGAACCTAAAAATTCACTTTTTCCACAGAACACAGAATACACAAAAGAGAATAGTATGGGATAAGTTAGAAAGGGAGGCAGAGAATCATAGGAAGCCTTGAATGCTAGGTCTAGAAGGTCATACTTTATTCTATAGAAAATGGGCAGATGCTGTGGATTTTTCAGAAGCAGCTCAGTGGTTAGAGTGCTGGATTTGGAGTTGACAGAGATCTGCTTCTGAATCCCACATATAACATTTCCTTGTGTGATCAAAGAAAACACTTTAACCTCCTTGAGTTTCAATATCCTTATGTTCAAAAATGGGAGAAACAGCACTTTCTACTATCTATCATGCTGGGTTTGGGGGAAGTTTCCATGAGATAGCATATGGAAAGTGATTTGTAAACTTTAAAATCTGGCTATGGGTTGACTTCTTGAAAACTTTAACTTCCTCCTCTGATGGGGTTTTCCTAGTGGTACCCATTGTCCATTCTACTCCTCTTCCTAAAATGATTTTGTATTTGTTTTGGATATATTTTATATTTACTACTATGTATGTGTATTTTTCTCCCTCCTTCCATAGCATGTTAACTCCCTGAAGGTAGGATCTTTTGTTTTTCATCTTTAAATCCTCAACAAGTAGACATATAGTAGACCTTTGATAAAAGATTTTTTAATTGATTTGAATTGAGTAAGAAGGGATGAATGTCCCTTTCAATTCTGAATGCTGTGCTTCTTGGTAAAAATATTACATAGATGTCACCTTATTTTTTGAAGGGAAGACCAACATGATACTAGTGGTGCACAAGGACGATTACTCAGGCAGTGAGTGGTATGGAGGATGGATTGTAGAAAGGATAAATGAAGGCAGGAAGATGATTTAGGAGATTCTTACCGTAGTCTTGATGAGAAAAGAGAAAAAATGGACAATATACACTGAAGGTGGAAATAAAAGGGCATAACAACCTAATGGATATGTGGGATGAAAAAGAAAAAATATCTTACTTATGACCAAGGCCTGAACATTTCTCATGGATTGACCTTATTTTGACTACAACTTTCACTCTTCTTGAGGAACTAATAGATAGCAAAAGAAAAAGGAAGATGAAGATTTCAGGGCAGTCTGTCAGTCTAAAACATGGGGCTACCAAGATGTAGTATATCACTGCACTATGAAAATGACCTCTGCATCCCAAAGTTAACCATAACATAAATAACTCAAGAATAACCTAGCTAGCCTTCCTGTAATTCAAGGTAGGTCTAGTCCCAAGAAAAGGGGCCAGAGGTCCTAGGATTGAGATTCAGTGAATTTGTGTTCAAATTCAGGTGCAGTCAAATGCTACTTCTATTATCTTGGATAGGTTAACTTGATTTCCTTGGGTTGATATCTCCTCCTCTGTAAAATGAGAAGGTCCATCTGGGTGACCTTTAAGGTCCTTTCTAATTCTAAATCTAGGAACTTGGGAATTATGATTGCATGATTCATTGAAGACTACGATAATGATTTTTGAAGAAGCCTCTTCACTGAACCATTTCTCAAATTGTGAAACTAGTAGCATAGTTTCTTGAAAGTACTGTGCATGATGGTTCAAAAGGTATTACGAAAGGCAATTTCCTGGAACTTTCTTAATAAACTGATTAGCCAGAAATAAGGAGTAGCAGTATTTCTTGATGAGGTGAGTAGTGTCAAAGGGCAATGAGAGAAACCAAGAAAGGAGGCCTCCTGCATTAGGTAGTATTTAAGCTGGGGATTGAAGCAAGCCAGGGAGGCTTGGATGCCAAGATGAGGAAGGAGAGCATTCTGCACAGCAGAGGACAGCTAGGGATAAGGCAATGAATTAGTAGATAGAGTGTTTTAGGTGATGAACAGCAAGGAGTCTGATGTAGCCAGATTAAAAGGTTCATGGAGGGAAATAAAATTAGAACCCTAGAAAGATTGGAAGGGGCCAACTTCCCTCCACTTTGAGAGGTTGCCTCATATTCTTTTTTTTTAAACCTTTACCTTCCCTCTTAGAATCAATAACTAACCTAAAAGCTTGAGAATGAAGCAATGAAGGATGCAGAATATTTTCTTCCATCTGAACCAAATTTGCCCTAGGTTATGCAATATGTTTTTAAGGTAGTCCTTGTTCTGAATTCTACCTTTCCTCCCCAGCTTTTCATTCCTTCCAGTCCTTCATTCTATTTCCATTCCATTCCAAATGTTTTCATTATTTTCCTTAGCATATGGGCAAAATCTTTCTGAATGTTTAATTCTAGAAATTTAAAGCTATTGATATAACTGCTAGCTGCTATTGCCATTCCTCACTCACTTATTTTTATTACAGGTCATGAAGGCAGTCCATTCATAATGAGATATGGATGCTTTGGGGATCATGTGAATGCACTTGCCTATACTCAAATTCAAGACTCAGTTTCTTTTATCAAACTATATTTAGGGACCGTGACTGATATAATAAAACAGTCATCTGGTAGTGATTAGGAACCAGCAAGTTAGTAGCTCATGCCTATATCAATGTTGGACATATTTTCTCTATTTACCTGTCATCATCAGAGGTTTCTAAATCTGTTACAATGACACTAAAAAATAATCATTTGACTTCTAAAACAAAATAAGTACATAAAGTATAGATTCTCAGGTTCAACAGACGCCATTTAGATATTTTAACAATCACTGATGAAGACTGTAACAAAAACTTAAATAATTAGACTGAAAAATGGAAGTAGCAACACAATCACAATCTACCACTACTGATTATCAGCGTGCTGAAGACAGGATGGCTCCTTATTCTTTATATCCCTCATGGTGTTCTCATGGTACTTTGTACAGAAGAGGAACTCAGTAAATATTTGAATAAATACTGAATTTCTTTATATGGCATGGCATTGTCTATAGTACATGTTTAGATTTTTAAATGTTGATGAGATTTTGTGGTTCAGTTGTTTTCAGTCTTGTCCAACTCTTCATGACTCCATTTGGGGTTTTCTGGGTAAAGACACTGATCTGCCATTTTTTCCCTCCAGTTCACGTGACAGGTGAGGAAGCTGAGGAAAAGAGGGTAAAGTGGTTTGCCATGGGTCCCAAAGTTAATAAATGTCAGGGGCCAGATTTGAATTCAAGCACATGAGTCTTCATGACTTCGATCCCAGCATCCTATCCATGTCACCTAATTGCCATTAATGAGATTACATAGACTCCAAATCATGTATTGGGTCATTGAGGAGATATTTTCTCAGTGCCTAATCTGTGCAAAGCATTGGGCTAGCAAAGGAATTGATTGAGCAGCCATGAGTGTGATAGAATTATGCCAAGCTGGGAGTCAAATCCTTGGTTTTAGTCCTGAATTTAACACTTATTATTACTACCACCACCACCACCACCACTACTACTCCTATAGCTGGCTTGCATTTTTATACCACTTTAAATACTGTAAAGGATTTTACCAATATTATCCTTACAACAACCCTGGCAAGTAAATGCTATTACTATTCCCATTTGAAAGACGAAAAAAGAGAAGTAGGCAGAGGTTAAGTGACTTGCCCAGGGTTACAGGATGTCTGAAGTAGGATTTGAATGCAGATTGGTCCTCTCTCTCCAAATGCAGCACTCAATCTAAGGTGCCACTTGCCCTATGACCCTGGCCAAGCCATTGACCATCTCTAAACTTAACTTAAATTTCCTATAAAATGTAAATAGCAACATCTGTTCAGTCTGCTTCTTAGCATCATTGACTTAGAAGAAGAAAAGGATAGCTATCATCTCTCATAGGCATACTTAAGCTAGGGGTCCATAGAGTACCAAGGGGCACAAGAAAAGATTTTAATGTGTCTGGATGGGGAAAAAATAAATTACGTGTTTATTTTCACTGACCACTATCTGAACTTTATCATTGCCTATAATTACGAATTAAAACAACCACATGGTGTTCTTAACAAGAGTCCCTAGACTTTACCCAGACTGCTACATGGTCCATTTTACGTACATCAGGAAGTTAAGAACCATCAATGAACCCCTCATTTTATAGATGAAGAAACCAAGTGGTTCAGCAAGAGTAATCAACTTCCCCACAGCCAAAGTCACAGAAGTCAGAATCGAAACTCTGACTCTAAATCTAGCACTTTCACAGGTAAGATGAGGACTAGGTGAAGTTGTTGCATAATCATGTTGAGAACTGGATTAGACTTAAATAATACACACATATATGAAATAGACACATAAACACATCTAAATACATTGTATGTTATATATATCATATATATTTTATTCATAAAAGTTGAAATCAATATAGCATTCTACCTTATGATAATGTAAAAACTGATTAATATTAAATCAGTATCGATTACCAACTTTTATGGGGTTATATGAGACCAAAACTTTATGCTAAGTAAGTACAAATGTTGAAAATAGTACATTGGATTCCTTCTGAAAATTGTCAGCATTAAGTTACTAGAACAATTTTTATTCAATCATTTCATCATTGTAGTGAATTGAAATTCTCCTATTTATTAAAATTAGAACCCAGTATGTTAAATGGCTACTATATTTTTAATCATTTTGCTAAATCCATGACTTTATTATAAAAATCTTGATGGGTAATATCAAAATAGGATTTTTCTACTCTTCGCTTTTCCACCCAAGTTCATGCCTTTAAAATTTATATTTTTACCTTATCATGCAATTGCAAAAACCATTTGATTGCCAGGACAGGCAAGAACTTATTAACAAAACTGCAAAGTCCTCTGTTTGATTTTTCACCTGACCCTGGGTGCCTCACTAAATAGCCCCTCTAGCACTTTAAAGGCATGATTTTTCAGTGGCAGAAAAATTTAGACCCTTTGCACTATATTCACACTGTGGTTCAAAGGGATTTTTCATTCAGAGGAAGTGATAATCCCTTAAAACTGAAAGCCAGCTCTTTCTGAGGCTCATCTCATCACTGGTAATGAGATGTGTGGCAACTGCTGGTGCCAAGGAATTAATGATACCCAGGAAGTAAAGAATAGAAAACCCGGGTTTGTGAATTATGCCTGTTGTTCTGTGTCTTCTGAGCAGGAAAATGGAAAGATCCTCTGCCATCATACTTATTATGATATTAAAACTATGGGAATTTGATCAGATAAAAGAAATGCTAAATGAAATTTCTCCATCTAAACACTCATGTCAAGAAAGGCAATTTTAGTAGTGCAGTGGTGTAGCATTTTGTTTTTTCTGCAATAAAGCCATCAGATCAATAAAAAATTATGTAGCAGATTATTATTACACTGTGCTCACCATAGCTCTAATCGTAAATAATACAGCAGTTATCCTGGTTATATTAATTATAATTAGAATGCAGATAATGCAGACGGTCTTTTATTACTAGAGCCAAATCAATTTTCCAGTGTTATTCAATGCAAGGTCACACAAAGTTGTTGAAGCTCTTAGACTTCTTATGAAATGACCTGCATATGCAAGAGAGGGTTTGGCTCAGCTGTGCAAGAAACATTGACTGGGAAAACGCATTGAAATAATTAGAGCCATGAACTCTTGCCTATAATGGCAGAATTTCATTTTATAAAGTAAGCAGAGCTGTAATCCAACCTCCTTTATGGTGGGAAGCCTCATAAATCTTTCAGAGAAGACCAAGTCGTATGTTTAGGGGTAAAGCAGAAATCAAAATGAATTTGTTTGGATTGTTGCTCTCCCCTCTATTCCTTCTGTTCTGTACCAATGTGTCATGGCTTTTAAATGCATAACTACGCCTAACAATAGTGAGAAGGAAACAACAAAATCACAATGTAATATACCATAAATACATCTGGCTTTTTTTTCCCTCAAAGACCCAGGCAGGTTTTTTTTTTCTTTTTTAATTTTTTTCTATGTTTGTCACATGGGGGCATAAGGAGGGTGCAGGGGATGGGGGTGAAGGGCAGGTGATAAGGTACAAAATAGGACCTAGAGATGAGAGAAAGAGGACAAAGAGGCAGACAGGGATATTCCGGGGCTAAAGTGAATCAAAGTAAGGGAGCCAGACAAGCTATAAAATGGAAGGAAGGGGCAAAGCGGGAAGTGAGTAATGAATTACCAGAGCTAAAATGAAGGGCTTAAGACACCAAGTCAGGGGGCAAGAAAGGTCATGGTCCAAGAGAGCTTAACATCAAGGAGCCTGAAGGTCAGTGGGGGGAGAAACAGGAGCCATGGTTTAAGGCAGGCAACCACTGCAATTCCAAAATGCCTTGGTCTTACCAGTCTGCAAGCAAAACATACAAGTAATTCTACTTTTTCTAATTTGAAGTCAATTGCTTTTTGTCTTTTTTTTTTTTAAATCACTTCTGACTCAGTAGGAAAAAGTCTCAGGATCGGGGCTTCTACATATAAAAAAAGTTGCTAAAGGTAGTTAAGGTGCATTGATCTAGATCTGTTTGGGGAAATAGCAAGGTAGGGTTAAAGAAGTCCTGTTTGATACATACCAAAAAACATAATGAGGTAGAATGAAACAATGGGAAGACCACTGAATTTGGAGTCAGAAGACCCTGGTTCGACTTTTGACTGCTATTTGTATGATCTTGAGCAAATTATTCAACACCTTTGTTTCATCATCTATAAAATAAGAGGGGTTCAATCCTTAAATTAACCCCTTAAATCCCTCCCCCTCTAAATCTGTTATCCTATAGCTACAACATTCAAACAAGGCAATCTATTTGTCTTTCTTTTGTAACAGAGATTCTTAACCTTTTTTGCACAATGGATCCTTTTGGAAATCTGATAAACAGATCCTTTCTTAGAGTAATGTTTCTAAATACATAAAATAAAATATATAGAATTACAAAGAAAACCAATTATATTAAAATATACTTATCAATTTCTTTTTTAAATTAATGGTCACTATTTTAAGAAACTCTTCTATAAAGAATACAACCAAATTGGCCAGTTCTACAGTACAGCCTTTATACAAGAAAGTAGGGCTAGATTTTTGGTTTGACCAAGGAAGAGACAGACTTGTTCAGGAATAGTTTGTTTGGAAGCTTTATTTATTTGCTTTAAAGTTTTCATCATGTTTGATGATTTCAAGTGAAAAACTTCTAGTTTTACTTATTTTATTGGGTATGATGCACCTTTCTATAGCCAGAGGAAAAAAATTTGTCAGAGAATCTCAGATTCATGTTTTATAAACATTGGTTTCATCTGTTGAAGAGAGAACAGTGTATAGGAGATAATTCCCTTCTGTATCAGGTCTTTCTCTTTTAGATACTTAAAAAAGATTATGTAGTAAATGGGCCTTTCTGAATATGATATTATTGGTTTTGTTTGAGTGTGCTCTTACAACAATGACCAATACAGAAGTGTGTTTTGCATGACAATAAAAATAAAAAATTAAATATGATATTAAATGAGTTTGGAAAATATAGTTTGTTATTATGACATATGTCTTTTGAATCCTACTATTTGGGAAGAGGAAAGAATAGAAGAGTTCTTTTGGAAATCCCTTGGTTCAATTTCTGGTTTTGTAATGTGCTAGCAAAGCATCAAGATTATGCTAAATATGATGCTAGTGGAAAAGCAATTTCTACACCAAGAGTTCCAAAGACCAAAAGGATCATAGATAAATTCAGATTTAAAAAAAAAAAACTTCAGTTAAATATTTAAAGGAAAAAAATGAATTTAAAAAAGTAAACTAGAAATTTAATTTTTTCATTGATAAGACTGTTAAATACATCAATTTCTGAATACCTTGTGAATCACAGTTAATTAATGAAATACACCCTCTTGAAAGAGATGGAATATAGTATATATAATTTTAAACAACATGCGATATAGTTTTAAATGCCAATCTACTTTTCTGATATCATTAATCCATTGGTCACAGATTCAGGTAGAATCTCTTAGAAATAATTTACTTAGGGGGCAGCTGGGTAGCTGGGTAGCTCAGTGGATTGAGAGCCAAGCCTAGAGATGGGAGGTCCTGGGTTCAAATTTGACCTCAGACACTGCCTAGCTATGTGACCCTGGACAAGTCACTTGAGCCCCATTGCTTAACCCTTACAACTCAGTATTGATTTCAAGATGGAAGGGAAGGGTTTAAAAAATAATTTAAACAAATATCAAAAGGACCATTCATTTCCTTATGTGACCTTAAACAGCATATGACAAAAAAAGAAGAGATTCATATCTTTCTTAAAAAGGCAACCCTTGACTATGGTAACACTCCCCCCCCCACACACACACCCTTTAGTCAGAATTTAAATCAAAGGACTTCAAAGGATTCAGCACTCCTTAGTAACCTCTGTGTATTATTTGGACCTTGCTTGTTTGCTTTCAAGGCATGGAAACTTTTTAAATAAGCTTACCATTGAGAAAAAGGGAGAGACTCTTCAAAAAAAGAGTTAAAATCAAGCAAATATATGCTATGATAAAGGCCTATCAAAGGCCTTTCCTTTGTATCCCCACACAATCCCTTCTAGTTCCTCATGGGTTTTGTTGCTTTAAGGCTCTGTCTCTCTCAGAGGTAGCATGTGTATGGGAGGAGGCAGGGATTGCTATGGTAAGTACTGGAGCTTCATATAATAGGATTGGGGAATTATTTTGAGTCCAAAACATAAGAAAAAAAGTCTAAAAGTGACCTTGTCGACTGAATTAGCTTCTATGTGATTCCGCTTTAAAATGATATGCCCAGTATTATAATTTTACTGCCAAAAACTGGGAACCTTTCCAAATTTTGACTTGCAAAATTATTGTACTTCCAAATAATTTTTAAAAGACCTAGAGCTTTTTGAAGACTTCTTTTTGTTGAGTGCAGTAATAGATGTTTTGCTAATATCCTATGCAAATGGCCAACACCATAAGTTAGAGCTACCCTCAGGCAGTCTTATCTTCTGTCCAGGCTTTTATAAGGTGTTTGTTTTATTCCTGAAAGCCTGAAGCTTGAACACCTAGGTTTTGGTCTTTTTTTTTTTCTGACTTGTTTCACTCCTCTCTTCTACTGTCTTTACTTTTACCTCTCATCATCTCTGGCTGTCAGCATCTCTTAGGCAGGGAAGCTGGATGCAAAATTCATCCTAGTCACAAAAAGGAGAGATCATCTTTCCCTAGAAAGGTGGCTGGTTACAATTTTGTTTTTGTTTGGTCTTCACCAGCCTCTCCTCAACTCACCTCTGTTCCATTCTCCTAGCATTGTGACCTTCCTCAAGGTATACCTGCTGACAAAAATGGAAGAGGCAGGTATTATTAATGAGACCTTAAAATAGCCCAACACTTAAAAGCTTAGTGGAATGTTTTATTATTTAGCGATTGCTTTTCTTCACAAAATTTTATTTATATGATATACTTTATGACTCCTTCTATCAATTTGCCAGACTAAGCCATCTAATCAGCTGCTTTGTTGCAAGTGACAGAACCTCTAGCAATATTCTGAGAATATAGCATCCTCTTCCCTTCTGGGTCAGGTGCCTATTCCTATATGGGAGGATTAGTTGCAATAATACAATTCAATAGAGTACATGAAGAGAGCTGGTCCTATGTGTCTCTGATCTGTGCTTGCTTTCATTACCACTGTTTTAGAAATGGCCTTTATGCCTCCTGGTCTCAACATGAAGCAAAGAGTACCATCTGGACACCACATGTGAAAAAGTCGGAGATCTCTAGGTTAAATTATGCCCGAAAGGACATTCTCTTGTCAGTTAAGCTGCTATGTATTTTAGCCTGATAACTAACAAAATTATAGTATGGTAATTTTAATTGGAAACTATCCATTTTTATCTTCAGGTTTTCCTCTTTTATCCCCGCTGGCAACCATCCTTTGTGTTCGACTTCTATGCACTGGTGCCCATAGCAACATCCATGTGTAACAGCAAAACCATTGTGGCCCCAGAGTTTCTGTATATCAGAATTTGATAGTGACATTGATCCAAACAGCAGGATACAGTTGCATAATATGGCACCATTCTGTAATTTCTTCATTTGCTGCTCTTGACTTTTCTTGGGGCTCTAGAAAGTCATTTGGTAATTAGGGTAACAAAAGTGGGATTCTGTTTAAATAAACTTGAATATTAACCTTTCTTCATCCCTTCATGGAACATGATCCCAAGCAACTTTAAGTGCTATAATCAAAAATTAAATGCATATCTATTAAAATAAAGTTATGGACTTTATAAGGGTCCCTCATTTAAGCTAGCCAGGTTAGAATGTTTTCAAGGTAGAAGCTAGAAAACTATATAAATGTTACTACTGTTCTCTCTCTCTCTTTATATATATATATATATATATATATATATGTACACACATATACACATATATATTTAATTAGGCAATATAATATATTGGTAATGACATTATATTGCCTTATTCATAAGAGCAGTTAAAATGCTTTATCCATAAATACCCCTGATCTTCCTAAGCAAAAATTATATCTTCCTCCTCTAAATACTTATAGGAAGGGAAGAGAAAAGAAGAAGCTAAGCATTTATATAGACCCTACTATGTGTCAAGCACTGTGCTAAGTCCATTTTTGTAAATATTGTCATTGATCTTTGCAACAACCCTTTGAGGTACGTGGAAGGTTATATTCCGTCAGAAAGTCAGTAGTCTCTTTTGGTTAATGTCTGTGAATATTATCTGTGTTAACAAGAAGTTCATAGCTGAACTATTAGCTGGGCTCAAGCCTTAGGACTGTGCAATTAACTGTGCTGCAAATTAAAATGGGTATCAGTCTTTTTAATATGATCTATCACACATCCAGATGACCTTTAACACTTCTCTCCAAAAACCGATTAGTTGATGCTGCCCAATTGAACAGTGGCATATACTTAAGTATACAAGACTTATATAAAAACTTAAAATGAGAATATATTCTACCATCTACCAACATCAGAGTTGGCAGATATTTTGAGTCAGGGATGCTGATCTTACTGAGCTGAGATTTTCTTAGTAGTTCCTCAAAGTTTCTAAGCTTTTTCTTGTCAGAATATAGCCAGGAGATTACCCACCCAATCACCTGGAAGCAAGAAAAAGTTATCTGGGCATGATCAATATAGAACTGTCCAAAACAGTGAAGAGTTTTAGTTGGACTATGAGCCCTGAATCCAAGGAGAGCAGTGGTTCCCTTAGTAGGCTTTTCTGGGATACTTAGCAATTTGCCATAGTTACCCAAAGGTAACTATCTAGCTCACACCCAAGAATTATCCTTCTATGTGGTAATAGCCCTGCCCCCCCTAAATTGTCACCTTTTCAGGCACCAGTTGGGTGAACTCCTACTGACCTCTGGGTCTTTATCCCAAACAACTACCATTTGAGAATGCCCCATGTAGTTTTGAGATCCTTGATAAGGGGGAAGAAAGAAGACAAAAATTGTACTTTTCCCTTGGTCCCACCTCATACTTGGCCCACATGTAATAAAGAGCTGTCCATGAAAAAGGTAGTTAGGGTGTCCTAGCACAGGGCTATAATCAGAAAGTGATGCAATTATTATAAATAAATAATCGGGTAGGGAAGAAAAGTCAAGAGGCATGTCTAAAATCCAAGTCAAATGCATAAGGATATCAGATTTGAAAAGGTAAAAGGGATTGGTGTAGCAGTTTCCTAAGAAATCAATAAATCTAAATGGATTTGAGTTTATACAAATGGTATGTTTCCTAATTTTACATGCCATACAATGAGGAGGCCACTATTAAAAATGAAGAAACTGAGGCTTGGAGAAATAAAGTGATTTGCACAGAGTCAAGCTAGAAAATGTCTAAAGCAGAATTTAAATGTTTTTGTTTCTGATTGAAAAACTTTTGTTCATAATAAAGGAAATGAATAATTCTAATGTATTAGCCCCTTGTAAAACCACATCTGACATTGAGTATAGTTCTGATCATCATACATATTGACAAACTGGAGCATATCCAGAAAATGTTGACCAAGATGATCAGGATAGTAGAAGCATTGTTATATAATGGAAGCATTTGGAAATATCTGGCCTTCAGAAGAGAAAACTTAGGGAGTCATAACTGTCTTCACTTATATAAAGGGCTATGGATTAAATTCAACCAATATAGTTATTTAAATAGATTTATCCAATTGAACTGTCTTATGGATGACCCATCACACTGACTTGCAAATAGTAGGTGCTTAATAAATGTTTCTTGAGTTATATTTTGTTAAAACAAATATACTCCTCTTCTTCATTTCAGAGGGCAGAGCTGGTTGTAGTGGCTGGAAATTTCAAAGCCTTAGATTTCTCTTAGAAAGAAAATTTCCCTAATATTTTGCCCCAGATAAAAATGCAATGTCTCTGAAAGTAACAAGTTTTTTATTCCTAATGTTATTCAAGCAGATATTAATAGTTAGAGTTGTGGGAAAGAGGATTGTCACTAAAGAGATAACCTTTGAACTCCTGACTCTAGGATTCAAAAATTCTTTGGTAGGAATGATCTTAACTCCTCCAGAATTCTCTTATCTCTTAATCTCAGATGCAAAATAATGTGATTTTCTAAACATCAATAAGCTATATTTCTCCTTCTTTCTGCTCTCTTACTCCCCTCTAACCCCTTCCCTTCCAACTATGCCCCTGGGGCATCAGAAGACAGAGAATTCTCTTCAATATCAAGTTCATTGGACCTGTCAAAATAAGAACTTGCCAGTTTATGTCCATTATCAGCAATTTATGATATCAGTCTTTATAAAACCATGAAATCATTTCCTATTTGGGAATAATTAGCTTCAAAATGTAGAATCTTTTAGGATTATCAATACAGTATCATAAAATTCATTTTTGTTATTCCTTTTGTAAAACCAAAGTATGCAAATATATTAATAGATTTTTTTTATTAAGTCATGATAAAACTTTTTCTGGGTGACCTTTCGATATATTTTGTATGGGAAATAATTAAGGCAAGAAATGGTTTTGTCATCCTTTATAAATTCAGATTAATTGCCTGGTATTAAAATATTCTATGATTTCTTACTTTCTTATTTAGAGATTTATGTAGGAATATCTAATTGACCTCACTAGTCAGGGATGATATGATTAAATATAAAAGCAGTTCACTTTTTTCTCACTTGTCAAGTAGGGCAAAAAGAGTCTAAACAGATCAAGTTCTTGCAGATAGGTCAAACCATAGTAGAATATGTTTGAACAATTTTTCCATGCTATGATTACAAATATGAAGAGTTCTCAGAAAGATTTTTCAGTATTCTAGTTCATGCCTTTACTGAGGATTTTATACTCTGATTATCAAAAGCTGTGTTCCATACTTGACCTTAAAAGATTTTTTATTCAAAAAGAAGCTTGTGTGTGTTTCTGTATTCATCAAAAATGATGTTTTCTGGAAAAAACTATGAACAAGTTTTTTTTTTTCTTGAACATCTTTGATATCTATATTTATTTTTATGTAACAATTCCATTGGGTTGCTTTTACTTTCCACTTTGTCAAGCTCAAAATATTTGAAAGATACCTCTACCATCACCAAAACTGTTGCACAGATAATTGTTTTCAATAAATTTGGGTTGAGTAGAAAAATAATTTGTTTCATAGATATAATAATCCAAATGGCATAAAATAAAAGAAGGTAAATACTCTTTGATTTTTCTGTGGAAAACCAAATTATTTCTTCTTTGGGAAAACATAATCATTTAGCATTTTCAAGGGAGAAAATAACTTTTATTCAACACTTTAACATTTTGCTTAATAATAATGTCACACTGTTTTGTGATATATTGGCATATTGAAATTGAGATCAGGCCAGCACACTGTCAAAGTAATAGTAATGTTAATAAATGGCTTGAATTTATATAGCACCACTTTTCTGAGGAGTTCAATGTACTTCACATATTTTATCTAATTTGTCCTCACAACATCCCGGTAAGTTAGGCAGGGGGCAGGTATAATTAAAGATTAGATGTGTCAGTTATCCATTGTTATTAAAACACATTAAACTGGATCTCTTCAGTCTGCTAACTGAACCAATTAAGCAGTCATGTCACTTATCAAAGTACCAATTACTTGATTTTTGTTACATCATAATTCCTTCTCCATTTTCTCTGAGAGTAATATTGCATCTTCCTTGATTTTTATATTCTTCTATATTATCCTTGAAAATGGGTTTTGGGAAGGTTAGCAAGCTTGCTATATTTTGCTGCAGAGCACTTCTGGAATTATTGATAAGTTATTGGCAGTGAAACTTCATGGCATTGAAAAAATAAATGTTCCTATTTTGTTCCAACACAATAATAGATGTGTCAGTAACATCTGATTAACTCCAGAATTGTCTCTAAATGTTCATCCATTTATATATCTTTTTGCATGCTTAAATATTGTTTCCATAGCTAATCCACACTGCTTTTAGCCAACATATATGACTAAAGAAATATTACCAATGATCTTCATTAGAATTTATCATAAACTTAGGAATGTTAAATCAACATAAGAACTACCTTTTGTGCTAAGTGTCATAACTTAAGGGTTATTTACAACCTCAGGCAACTTTTACAAGAAAGAAACATGCTTTTAATCTTTTAATATTTGACACTCCCTTCATTTATTCTTCTGTTTTCATTATCTTTGCTTCATATTGGATATCTAAGAATCTCTTTTACTACCAAGGTGTAAAGAATGATATTTTACTTTTTCCCCATCCAATACTACAAATGTTAGTGAAAGGATCAGCTTGAGAAATAAATTTCATCTCATTAAGCTAATTTTTACCTAAGATGACCTAAAACTAGAGCCTAATCAAGACCCAGTAAAAAAAAACTCAGATGCAGGAACTGAATTGCATTTTCCACATCCTGATAAAAAAGAATTAATAAAATCAAGATACGACTCACTAGGTTGTAATTAGTTGGAAATTTGGGAGCAAGAGGTATTTCTAAAAAGTTAGAAGTCTGGTGCCTTATTTTCCCCCCTAAGCCTAGTGTTTCCCAGTTAACTCTGTAAGTGTGGTATTGAAGCTTTTATTGACATTTGTGTAAACTATGAATGAGAGTTGCAAAAGGTGCTAAGAATGTACACCAATGAAATGAGTCATTTCTGTGAAGTTGACACACAAAAATTAAACTAATCTGAAAAATTCCATCATTGAGGTGGAAATATATGAAAGTGGAGTTACCAAAAATAGTTATAAATGGTGCTTCATAGGGAATTGCTAAAGATTATGAAGGTAAAAAGAATATACCATGGAAATGGACAATAAAAAGGAACAAAAGAAAACTGCTTAGTATATCAAATGTAAAAATTTAAGCTCCTAAGGTTCCAGAAAGGACACAAAGAAAATAAAACAGAATGAATTAATGCTCGTTAAAAGGGGGTAAGTAGGATAATAAGATCTTTTACAATTATATCAGGTGAAAAGAAGTACTATCCTGAAAGTGGACCCATAAATAACTTGGAAAGTAGATGAAATCAATATTTTAAATGGCTAAGCTACTTAAGTTTAAACAATTTTAGCAAAAATAATAAAAGTTATAGAAAATTATTAAGTGATAGAGACCATATTAATATAGATGATGCTTAAGTTGAGGAAATGCATAGAAAATTAAACATATAATCACCAGATTTTTAGGGATATTAACTTGGTATTTACTAGTTCTTTCTATTTAGGTATCTATAAATATTTATATACATATATATATACTATATATGCTGAATGAGAGAGAGAGAACTTATAAAATACCAAATTTAGGAATTGTAAGGAATTAGTGGCTATATAGAAAGTATAAATATGATTTTAGCACATGTCTTTTATTGAAAGCAATGCTATGACAACAAGTTTTATAGATTTTCAGAGCTTTTTTTCATAAAATGTTAACTAGAGTGGACTGATATTCTAAATTTCATCTCAAAGTGGGGCCTGTGAAGTGTTTAAAATATTTTGATAACTATTTCAATATAATGAATTTCCTTAGTCATCTTAGGTAATTTGTTATGCATTTTAAAACGTTATTCTGAAAAGTGTTCTTCAAGTTTTGTAAGATTGCTAAAGGGATCCATAACACACAAAAGAAGTTAAGAATCTCAAGTCTAAATGGCTATGCAGAATAATATACCTACCTCATTTCATACACACACACACACACACACACACACACACACAAACATATAGTAGTAGTAGTCTCTTGGAAGCTGAGAATGACGATTGTCTTTGTGCATTATCATCTATTGATGCACCCTCATGTGGCTTTGAAGTTCAAAGTCTGAGGCACAAAGTTTGTGGCACAGGGGACATAAAAAAAATATGGAACGCTTCACGAATTTGCGTATATTTTAAGGCACTTATTTTAATGTTAACAAAATTATTTATTGGGAAAAGATGAAGATGTTTTCCAATCAAGAAATGTGTCATTCTTCTATGAGTATTTCAAGTCATAGATTTGAAATACCAAAGTCATTAAGGTGATATATGGCTGGGTTTAGAGTGTGCCAATTTAATGAGCAAATTATGTGTGTGTGTGTGTGTGTGTGTATATATATATATATATATATATATATATATATATATATATATCACCAACTTCTTTGTAACTTTTAAAAATAAGTCAGTTTCAGAAGATCATGATTTTGGAGTTTCAAGGGACCTCAATGGCCATCCTGTCTAAATCTAAATTTTAGAAGGGAAGAAACTAAAACCAAAGAAGATTCAGTTATTTGCTCAAAACCACAGAGGTAATAGCAAACAAGAAGACTGTGATTTTTAACATGTAATTAGTATAGAACAAGGATCCTCTGACTTCAGTTCCAGAATCTTTTTTCATGACTCCCAAGTCCTGGAAAGTTGTCTCAGATATGTCAAGATAAAGTAAAGGGGCACATGACTAGTAAATATCAGAGACATTATATGAAAAAAGTTTCTTGACTATGAGCTCAACACCATTTACTCTGCCATATTACTGCTACAAAATGTAAATAACACCTAGTGAAAATCAAAATAACTGACTCAGTGCCTAGAGTTCTCATTGAAAGAAGCAGTACAAAGTCAATATTTTTTAAGGTTAAGAAGTCACATCGGCATTCCACAATTTCTTATTCAATGATAAGATTATTTTAAAAATATGCTACTTGAAAATCATAGGGGCTCAATTTGGGTAAAAAAGGGTTAATAAGCAAAAGACAACAGATTTAGAAGTAGATGAGCACAGAGAGATCATTTAGGACAAACTCATCATTTTAGGGATAAGTTCCTGAAGCAAACAAATCTCCTGATATCCATCATAGAAAGAATGAATTGAACCATAAAGATCAATCAACAAGATCTAGAAGTTATACTTTATTTGGCAGATTTAATTTTGAATATCATATTAATTTTTGATGGATAGGGAGAGTCAGCCTTTTGATTTCCTTGAGGTTGAGAACTCCTCATGAAAAAACATCCTTTTATCAGCGTATATTAAGTTATTCAATTTTTGTTTCTTAAGGAGTTGTCCTGAGACTCTAAGGAATTACATGACTTGCCCAAGGTTTCATTTGCCAGAGGAAAAACTTGAATCCAGGACTTTCCAATTTGGACTGCTTATTTTCCACTGCTAAATACTGATTGTTACTTCAACTACATAAAATATTTATATCAATAAATAATAGATATATGAGAATCCATGGAAAGATGAAAGTCATTACGGGAGTCATGACTAAATCAGTAAAGAAACAATGCAATCTTACAATCATAGTTTTGATTGCACACATACTAACCTGGTATATAAGGTCAAGTGGAAGGTGCATTGGTGCAAGTTACTGACCAGCTTGTTGGCAGCTGTCTAGTGCTCAGCATGAACTAAATTAGTTGGGAAGTGAGCCAGTAATAAAAATGCATTTTTCTCCATTCTACAAGTGATGCTGAGGAGTCTTTACTTCCTATGGCCCCATTCAAGATGATTAGGACCACAGCCAAGCTTTCCCATTCTAAGTTGTACTGACAACAGGGCAAAAATAGGGAAAAGCTGACAGAATTGTTAATAACCCTCAATCTGAGTTTTAGCCAACTTTCTGTTTCCTGCTATGTTAGATTTTCAAAGTTAAGGAAAATTTCTCTGATTTTTTTAAGCAGACGGAATCTCAACCACTTAGAGATTAAAACTTGTGATTGAGGCATTTTTAATCTTTCCTTTACTCCTTTCATCTTAATAATATGTTACATTTGCATAGAATTTTGTAATTTTTGTTACAGGTTTAAAAGTGAAAATCCATCATAAATATCTTTTAGTTATTGATCATTTGGATCCTCAGAACAGGGTGAGTTCTATGATGCCCATTTCATATGACAAACTTGAGGATCAAACATGAGGGTTAAATGACTTGCCAGATTTCATGTGCCTTCTAAATAATATACTCAAGCCTAGGCCCTGAGTCTTTCAATTCCCAGTCAACATTTCCTATACCCTATTTTGGTATCTTCCAGTTAGAAATTGCCATGATCACCATTTTAAATGATTCACCTCTTTAGCACTTATAAAGAGATCCATCATTTTCAAAGAAATAACAAAGTCTTTTTGGAGAGCATAGATACTTTAAGGCCCAGTATTTTTTTCTAGACTTAGCAAGTTTTTAAGGAAGAGATCATAAACCAGGTAACAACCATAGTAATACAATCAATATTTTTTATTATGTCATTAAAGTCACTTCATCTACCTGGGCCTCAGATGTTTCTTCTATAAAATGAAAGGGGTCAACTAGATAATGACTTAGGGCCCTTCTAGCTATAATGAACTATTAAAATGTCTATGAAATACCTAGAAATATGAAGGACTTGGCTATTACCAATTAAGCAGTTTATTTTCCTTTATTTCATTATACACTATTTATTTCTTGAAAAATTACATCAATTTCAATTAGTAAAAGATGGTCATGCTTCTGACTAGGAGAATTAAAATTTATATATATTTTTAGGGATTCACAAGATAAAGGAACAGGGATAGGAACTAGAACTGTGACTTCACAAATGTTGGAAACAGACACAAAGAAACTTCCTCTACCAGTATAAATCATGAACCTGTGTCTTCCTGAATTTGAAGTATACAGCTTTTGAAGTTTTATTATAACCATATACAGAAGTGGAATGAAATAATATAAACAAAATGATTTGTAAACATCAAACTACCAATGTAATCTTGATCTCATGATCTTTCTGTCATCTATTTGTTGAGATTGATAGGTAGCTATCAGTTTGTTAAGGCCTCTTGATAGACCAAATTAAGAAGTCAAAAAGCATTTATTAAGCCCTAATTAACTATGTTGATAGACTTTGTAATTTGCATATATGAAGTCCGTAGCCAGGAAAATGTGATGAATTTCATTTGTCTATATAGAGCTTGAATGCATGATTATGGTCTCCTTAACATGTTATTCTAACCTGTGTGTAGGAGCAAGAAAAATAGCATATCTACCCAAATGTCTCCTGTGGCAATGAAAATATCAGAAAGAAAACTAAGGAGTATTAATATTATTCAGTGCATTATTTAATTTAACAAATACTTATGAAGTTTAGCAAGTACTCGGCCATGGACCATTTTGTAACAAATGATCATTTGTTGTATTAGAAATCATAAATGAAATTTCAAACTCACAAAGTTTCTAAGTACTCTTTGAATAAAGATGAGGTTAGTTAATTTAATTTCAAATGAAATACCTTTAGTGTAATTTACATCTCATATGGAGTCTCACTATAAATAAAATAAATAATCTCAAAATTCAAGAAAAAATGTGCTAAGAGCAGAGTTATCAGAGTCCAGAATGTACTTACTTTGTTCCATTAAGTATTTATTAAATTCCTCCTGTGTCCTAGGCAATGTGCAAAGTGTTGGGGAGACACACACACCCCACACCATATATACAGTATCTTCCTAACTTCCAGGAACTTGTCTTTTCTTGGGAATGGGACAGAAGCAAGAAATGAGAAATAGGATAGAGGTACACACAGGAAAATATATGATATATAGAGAATAATGACAAAGTAATGCAGAGAGGACCCAACAGGAAAAATAATGTTACCATTCTGGAAATTACATGAAAGCTAGTTCCTAAAAAGACAGCTTTAGCATTTTAAAATGTGCTGAGTACTTATTGGCTGAAGAAAAAATTAATGATTTATGACATACCTATGATCTACAGTATGATTTTAGTGTGATTATAAAGCTGTCAGTATGAGATACCTTACCTATATCTGTCTCTGTCGCAATAAATTTGCCTCATTCTGTATGTAGTTTCCAATAGCTATGGCTCTTTTCCATTTCTTTAAAATTCAAAACCTGATTAGACTATTTCATACCATTGTATTGTGTCATATTTTGGAAATTAGCATGATGATGAACCATTTTGAAATGTGACATTTGTGTTATTAAGAGATAATCAGGAAAACAACTTTAATGGAAACTAGAGGTTCAGAGAGTCAGACAGGGAGCCTTCTAGAAATTGGGGACAGCCCAGGCAAAATCATATGGAATGTCATGGATAGGAAGCAGAAAAATCATCACCAACACCTGAAAAGTGAGGGAGAAGGGGAGAGAAAGGTTGTCAAACAGTTTCTGTTGGTTTTGTCCAAAGAAGTGATTTCAATGATTACTTTTATTAAACTGCTAAGTTTTGGGTTGTATAAGTGGGGATGAAAGAGAGTGAGAAGTCAATATTGATATCTAGGTTACAAATCTGGATATCTGGGAGGATAGTGGAACACTCAGTAGAAGTAGGGAAATAAGAGAAAGGGGAAGATTAAAGTGAAAAAGAATGAATTCAAATTTTGACATATTTTGTTTAAGATGCCTGTCAGACATACAATTCAAAATATCTTTAGATTGTTGGAGATTTAAGACTAGAGATCAGAAGAGAGGTTAGGGCTTGACAAATAGATTTGTGAAACATATGTAGAGAAGATAATTTAAAGGACAGGAGTTGATTAAATCAATAGATTAGGAGATAAGAAGTCCCAGGACAAGCTCTTGGGAGACAATCATTATTAGAATCTGATGAATATTCAGTAGTGAAGGCTGAGAGGAGTGGTCCAAAAAAAGAATAGGATTGAGGGGATAGCCATCAATCGGGGAACAGCTAAACATATAGTGGTATATAATTGTGATGGAATACCACTGTGCCAGAAAAATCAATGAGCAGGCTAATTTTTTTTTTCATGTTAGAAAGAACTAGAACCACATAGGATAAAAAAGTGAAGTGGGTAGAACCAAAAGTTCATACACAGTTCTATACACAGTTATAGAATTAATACTAGAAGAATCAATTGAGATTGTTCAGAGAGTAAACTGAAAGGCAAAAACATGAAAGAGTTAATTTGTATTGTAAGACAGACTTAACATGTCTGTCTCCCAGATGACACCTTCTGTGATGTGGGGAGGAAAGAGAGGGACTGGGACATTTATGGGTGGGATTTATTATGCAAATAGGAAGAAAATAAATTAACATATAAGAGATTTATGATTCCATCCATTTGGACTCTTTCTTTGTATATGGAAAAGTTGTTTTATTTGGTTTTGTAAAATTTGGAATAAAAAAGAAAAGCAAAAATAAGATAGAAGTGTCACATAAAACTAGAGAGAAGAGAGTTTTGGAAAGTGAACAATATCAAGAATTGCAAGAGAAATAAAAAATGAAGTTCGTTGAGAAAAGGCCATTATATTTCATTATTAAGAGAGCTTAATCATCATTGAACAATTTCATTGAATGGTAAGGTTAAAAGCCAAAATACAAAGAGTTAAGAAAAGTTTGAGAAATGAAGACATTGATTGTAGACACCTTTCTCAATAAGTTTAGTCATAAAAAAGATATAAAAGAGAGACAAGATATAAGATGATTGCTAATAGAGATTAATGAATGCAGTGAGGGTTCTTTGAGAATAGGAGAAATGTGGTTGTGTTCTTATAAGTGAGGAAACAGTCAGTAGATTAGAGAGATTAAAGATTACAGAGAGAATAGGAATGATAAAGTATGCAATCTACGTGAGAAGATGAGAAATAATGAGATTACTTGTCCGTTTCCTGATTCTGTTTATTTCAATTTCCTGATTCATATGCCTTCTCACTCTCTCTGTATTCACTGTAATCATAATTTTATAACAAAATAATATCTTATTATGTGTTTGTGGTAAAGTTTGTTTAATAATTGTATTATCCAGTCAAAGGGCATCTACTTTGATTATAGTTCTTTGATACCACAAAAACTGCCACTGGCATATGTGGAAAGGATCTTCAGGGTGATTCTCAGTTTTCCTTTCCACATATAGTAGGCACTCTTTTTGTCACTGAAGACTTTGGAATACATTTTTAGCAGTGGGTTTCATGAGTCAATGAGTATTACCATTTTAATCACTCTCTATATATCTATGAATTGCTTTTCAGAGTAGTGAGAACAATTCATTCACCTTTACCAACAGAATGTGCACATGCCTGTCTTTTTCAGTCCTTCCCACGTTGATCATTCCCAGTGCTATCATCTTTGCCAGTGAAATGAAGGCTCACAGTTGATTGGACCTCACTTCTCTTTTTATTAATGATCTGGAATATTCTTTCATATGGTCATCAAACTTTTTCATTCTTTCAAGACCTGTTTTTATATCCTTGTATTAATTATCTATCATAGAGTTTTACTTTTGGTTTTAAACACATATATTCATATATATATATATATGTGGGTATGTATATATATATCCAAACATATATATTATATATAATTTATTATATCTATACTATAAAAACTAAACATGTATATTTAGTTGTTCATATATCTTGGATAACATTCCCTGGGTGAAAATGTTTGATGTACAATTTTTTCCCACTCTTTTATTTCCCTTTTTATACTAGTTGCATTTATTTTGTTCATGCAAAATATTTAAAATTTTTTTGAAATTGACATCTCATATCTTTTGTATCACCCCAAAATATGGCTTTACTACTGTTTTTTTCCATATCTACTCTTACAAAAATTTCTAGATTGGGTCTAGTCCACTTGCAAATGACAATATGATTGCAGATGAGATAAATTAACAGCATTGATAGCATCTTTTAGTTAATAAAAATGCAAAACAATGAATTTGGAAGGGAGAAAATTGCTTTCAAATATGATAGGAACACAGACAATTATATTTAAAATTTTGGAATTGGCAATATTTATTTGGTTCATAAGCCCATTAAAATGATGAATTGCTATAGGAGGGGAAAAAAAAACTTTTAAAATGTGATGACTACAAAACGTACTTAGAAGGAAAAGTAAATTGTTAGCTTTTCTTTTTTTCACTATAACTGTCCCTTTCGCCATGATTGACCCCCTTCATATGTTAAACTGACAAAGTTTTTAAGACCTTCATTGTCACTAAGGAGGTCAAATATCAACTTTTTACAATTCAAGCAAGATAGTACTATGATGCTGCATTTTAGTTTAATTTACCAAAAGAAAAAATAGAAATACACAGAACATAACGAAGGTTAGAATAGAGCTCGTAATCTTAATTATGGATTCAGCAGCATTATAAATGACTAAAGATTACTTCCAATGTTTGGTATAATCTTACAGTGTGCAGATGTGGTTCCCTTTGGTATATGCCATCTTTACTAAACTAACAATTTCCATAACACTGTCACATTCTGCATGGGAAGCAGATTTACAGATAGGTAATCCATGTAAGGTATTTTAAAGACAGCTTATTAAAGGATTGAGTCCTGCTGTTAAATTACATATGCTTTCAATTGCTATGAGGAGCAAACAGTGTCAAGAAATACAGTAATTTAGCTAGGGCAAGAGAAAGAACTGTATAAAGTTTTGATGATAGATGTTTTAAACTTAAAATTCTTTATCAGTTTTATATACATTCCATTCAAACACTGTGCTTCCTTTTATGCGATGTATTTTTTTAACCAGCAGGTTTAAAGTACCTATGTTATAGAATGAAAAATGAAAAATATTTTCTTAAAACTAATAAACTGAGTTTACTAAATGGTTTCCATGTCTAGTCATCACCTTTGTTGGTGGTATCCCTTGCCAGCAAAGCTTGATTTGTGTTTCTAATCTGACTAATTATGAATGACACAAATACAGTTCAAAATCATGGTTATATATTTATGTTACATCTTTCTGCATCTGTTTCTCTACTGAACTCCGATCACAGCCATTAGAACAAATAACAAGATTGCAGAAAAAATAGTTAGATTTATTGATTTTAGAAAGAGAGGAAAAATATCTGAAAACTATACACCAGTTTTCTTTACTTCAATTCTTAGGTCAATTTTAGTACAAATTATGAAAGTAATAATTATTAAGGAAACAGTGACCACAAAAATCCCTCATGGCCTTATTGGGAATTAGTCATAACCAGACTAACCTCATTTCATTTTTTATCAGAGTAGATTGGAGCCTGAAAATCAGAGGACAGATGGAGATACTTTTCAACTAGATTGAGAAGTCTGGCAAATTCTATTATAATATTATTGTCAAAAAGGTAGAAAGACAAGACCTAAGTAATGGTCCAATTAGTTGGATTTAGGCAAGGTTGAGTGGGAAGAGCCAAACATTATTCAAGTCATTATGGTTCACTGGCAACTCAGAAAGAGGTCAACACTTGAACAGACCGAAAATCTGTTCTTGTCCCTGAGGTATTTGACATTCTTATCAATAGTTTAGACTCAACCACATGGGTCGATGGGGATATGATTGGGGATGTAGACTCTAAATGATCACCCTAGTGCAAACGTCAATAATATTGAAAGAGGTTTTGATCTAGGACACACGTAAAACCCAGTGGGATTGCATGCCAGCTATGGGAGGGGGTGGGAGAAGTGAGGGAAAGAACATGATTCTTGTAACCAGGGGAAAATATTCTAAATTGACTAATTAAATAAAAATTTCAAAAAAATTAGACTCAAATGTATTTGTCATACATGTCAGAGTTTTCTTGAAGAAACAAAGCTGGACAAAGTAGCTAGCACTAAGAATGTTAGTCAGGGTCCAGAACTTGACTGGAGAGAAATTTGGAGTGAAACAAATGAGATAAAAAAATTTATTGGACCAAAGTTATAATTATATTATTGTCAGAAACTATCCCTGCTAGGGGACAGCTAGGTAGCTTAGTGTTTAGAGACCCAGGCCTAGAAATAGGAGGTCCTGGGTTCAAAATTACATTAGACACTTTCTGGTAATCACTTAACCCCCATTGCCTAACACTGCTCTCTATGATGTCTCCAAAATGAAACTTAATATAGCTTATGTTAGAATTAAAAAAAAACAATAGAAATTCACATATACATTCTGAAGGAGATACAAGGGATAATGAAGACTCTCAAGTTCTTATATAAGGGTATTTGTAGGAACTGAGAATATTTTGTAAGGATAAATTTTTTGGGAAGGAGGACAGAATGATAGCCATCTTCAAATATTTAAAGATCTGTCATCTCAAATAGTAATTGAATTTGTTCTGTGTGGCCTAAGGGAGCAGAAATGGGAACAATGAATGGTTGGGTAATACAAAATGGCCAATGCAGGCTTGATATAATGAAAACTTCTTAACAATTAGAGCTATCCAAAAAATAGAATGAGGGAATCTAGGAAGCAAGGGGGACTTCAAGCATACAAGAGACTCTCTGTAGTTTTTCAAGTAAAAGGTGAATGATCATTTGTCAGATAAATTGTGAAGGAAACTCTTTCTTAAGTGTAGTTTATCTAAAATGGCTAATGAGCTCCTTCCCACTAATAAGATTCCATGAAATTATTATTTAAGCATTTATTTGAATCTTGTCTCCTTAACCAAATTCAGTCTTAGTCTGAATAATCTCCTGGTATATTTAAATTTTTTTTCTGTTTTAAGGTCCAGATGAGTAGAACTGTGCCTTCTTCTCCTTAAGAGCACATTTACAACAAACAGTAGGTATACAACAAAGATAGGAGGATTTGGTCTGAAATGAGGTCTGGCCCTCTTCTGTTATGGAAAAGTATTCAACAACATTCCTTTTTATCTATATTAAATATAGCACAATATGCCCTACCTAAGTTTTTACTCCCTATGTACTCCTCTTCACGATTCCTGTATGTTATTTCCAAACAACTTTAGGCAGACTAACTAGTGTTCTTCTCAAGAAAGGTGAATTTAATTGAATTCAACAAGTATTTATCAATAGTTAAAATGTATAAAGCATTATATGTGTGTGTGTGTGTGTGTGTGTGTGTGTGTGTGTGTGTGTGTGTGTGTGTACACCAAAAAAAGGGATTTCAGATAAGAAAAGATTAATAGGTAGAGGCATTAGGAAAGACTTCATGCCGGAAGTCTGAGCAGAATTAAGCCTTGAAAAGAGACAAGAATTCTAAGGCATAGAAGTAGGAATGAAGAGTATGCTGGGCTTAAGAGAAATCCTTTAAGAAAAGCTCAGGAGTAAATGAGGAAATGTTTTGTAGAGAGAACTTTAAGTAGACCATTTAGAATGAAATGTAAAGCATGCAAGAGAAGAAAAATTATAGTCTAGGAAGATGAACTGATACTGGTTCATAAAAGATTTTAATGTCAAAGGTAGGAATTTATATTTTCTGCTACAGGAAATAGGGAACCACTGAAACTTTCTAAGCTTCAGGGTGGCCTGATCTGAACTTTGCTTTAGGAACATAAATTTAGCACCTGTGAAAAAGATGAATTAGATGCTGGTGGACTGGGAAACAAGAAAAACTATTGGTAGACTGGTATGACAGTCCAAAGAGGAAGTGATGAGGACCCAAATTAGGGTTTTAATTGTGTGAGTAGAGAAAAATGGACAGATCAGAAATATTCCAAAATTAGAATTGACAAGAATTGGCATCTGATAGCATGGATGGGCAAAAGGAGATTGGAGGAGTGAAAGATGACTCCAAAGCTGCAAATTTGGATGATTAAGCATTACAGGACTGTCAACAGAAAAAGAGAAATTTGGAAGAAATGAATTTGCAGGAGAGGATGAGTTGAGGATGGGACATGTTTGAGATGTCTACAGACATCCAGTTTGAAATGTGCAAAAGGCAGTTAGTTACAAAGGGTTGGAGCTCAGGAGAGAGTCTAGGACTGGATATAGAGATGACAGAATCATTTGGGTAGAGATTGAACAAGAATGAACTTAGTAAGAACAGTTTAATTTGGTTTTTATTCTTTATTCAATGAGAAATTCAAATGGATATTCAAGCCAAACCATTTATGGAAGTATATAGTTTTTAGTGCTTATTTGATTTTCTTCCTTCATAAGGATACTTGTTTTATAAAGGTCATGTCACATTCATAACTACTTTGGATGAAACTGGCAGGATGGAGAAAGGGTAACAATCTAAAGTATAGCATTGATTATTAATAGTAACAAAGCAAAGTTTAAGCAATTGCCTTGTAAAATGAAAGTTTCATAGTCTTACCCCATCTCTGTGAACATTAGAATGTTATCCATATTTTTAAAAGAGGAAATACTATGCGATGCCATGTATCTTTGGTCCATTATTGGAATTAGATTACAAAGCTTCAGCATCAGGGTTCCTTCAATTTGCTTTATACTGATAATTTGATGCTTTCTCTATATTTTATATTCTATTCCAGTTTCCATATGATTAAAATGATGTTTTTCTTTTCTTTTTTTGTTTGATTTTTTTAGTATGTTGGGGTGGAAAGTAGGAAGAACATATAAATGTCAAAGAATTGCTTATTAGGCTAAAGACAAAAAGGAAAGGTAGGACCCAGAGAAACACAATGACCACTTACTCATTTTTCTAAGTTCTTATAGCACTGCACTGCAGGTTCATTTAGCTAGTGTTAAATATATGCAATACTAAATCCATTTGAATTTAATTGCAATTTGGGGGCCTTCCTCTAAGGTGCTATCAACTGAATATTTTGCCATTGAAATTAAGTATAAGGGAAATTTGACATTTAGTTCCCTTTCTGTAATAAATGAAAGGTAGCATTTTATTTTGAAATATTTATAGTGTAAATTACTAAAATGGTATGTCTATCCTATTCTAATAAATCTGTTTTTACATAAGTGCTAGAGGTTAATGGCTAGATTTTAAATTGCATTACATTTTGATAATAAGTAAATGTCTAAGACAAGATTTTATTAAAGAGATTTTGGAGGCTGTGATTTCTGTCTTTGTAAAATAATAATTCACATTTGCACAAACTTTAAAGTGAAATGTGAATCCTAATAAGTAGTTCTCCAAACTGTTAGCTAGTATTTTTTATTATTTTGAAATGGGCATTTCTATTGGATAAAATGAAGGTTTTTAAAAGCTCCTTGGTATGTTATTTTTTCCATTTCATAAAGAATGAATGTTTTTCTTTTCATATTCATATAACACCTCTCAAAAGTGAATAATAGCAGTGATTCCACTGAAAATTAACTTTGAATTAATGCTCTGTAACTATGATCAAATATTGATCAGTTTTTCTTATTTTGTGCATGGTTGCAAAGTGAGTAATATAGTGCAAACTCCCAAATAATTACATTAATTAAACTGAAAAAAGAATTAAACTAGCTATACAAAAGCAAGAAATAACATTTTCAAAAGCAACATGAAATAACTCAAGGTTGGTAATATTATTATAATATTTATTGTCATCCTTTACTAATTTGATTTTTGTTTATGAAGAAAATAATTTAGGCAGCCTAAACTTAACTTCTACTTGTTTTTTGAAGGTCAAACTAAATTCAGAATTATTACTGAAAAATGAAATGTAAATACCTAGATCTTTGATAACAAAGTAATTAAAATGTATGGTTTTGCCTACTGTGTATAATAAGGGCTTATATTTGATCAACCATAAAAGTTATTTAATCATTTTAACCTTGGAATACTACACACACACACACACACACACACACACACACACACACACACACACACACACACATTTAATCAAAGTTAGCTGAGATGCATAAAAGTATCACAACATCAAGAAGACTATGCAAGAAGGCAATAAAAATTCTATCATAGACTTATTTCTGCCATAATCATAGCAACCAGTGGCCATGGATTTTGAAGTTATTTTATCTTCATTCAGTGATTAACGACTTAATCTGAATTTATTTTGTTAACTTTACAAATTAATAAAGTATTTGGGGACTAATGTAGATGTCCATATTTATTATGATTCTAAAATGCAGAAAGCATTTTAACCATAATTCAAAGGCCTGAGTTCATATCCTACCCCTGACACATATTAGCTGTGAAACATTGGGCAAAACCAAGCAATGCTCAATACTATCAGCTGTAGAGTGTGTGCCATCTTATATTGGTAAAGGGATTTTCCTCATGAAATGACAAATAGTTGGAATAATATACCAGAAAAACTCTCTGACAGTTAATTCTTGCTTTGCCTTTTTTAGTTCTTTGGGGTAGAATTTCAGAGTTATAAGAAGTAATGTCTATGTCTAATATTTGAAATGTATTTCATATAGTTAGGAAGATAACTTTGCCTTCTTTTAGGATTTGGTACTGAATAAAAGGAAAAAAATTCTGAAGAACTATTACACAAAGTCAAATTCTTTGAGATTTTATGAACTCAGTAGCATTCAGTGACTTACAAAATATAAAAGTCTCCCATTATTCTGTTTATTCTATCTTTTCCTTTTGTTTTTTTTTTAAGTCATTTAATCCTTAGCTAGAAATGAACATTACTCTGAAAATCATTTGGTTGATATGTTTCTTTTAAAAATCAGTTTCATTGATGATTTTTTTTACACTCTAGTCATTTCTGGATATACTTCCCTCAACCTTTTCTCTGACCACCACCATATACATTCTCCCTTATAATAAAGGAAAAGACTGAAGATTAACTAATTGACCCAGAGATTATGTCTAAAAATGGCAACATTCCATACCCATAATCACCCAACTTTGCCAACAAGAGCAAGATATTTTCTCATCTGTCCAAGCCAAATTTGGTAAAGTTACTTAGTGTTTGGTATTATTTTAGGGCTTTTTCCATCATTATTTTAGTGTTTGTGTATTATATGGTATCCCCCAGGACTGCTTATTTTATTTTCATTTATTCACAAAAATTTCCAATGTTCATTTCAATTCTTCATATTTGTTGTTTATAATAGCACAATGATATTTTGTTACGTTCATATACTGGAGTTTGGTCAGCCATTTCCCACTTGACAGACTCCTGCTTTGTTCCAAGTTTTGTACTACCACACCAAAAGGAATGATATTATAATTATGTTGGTATATCTTGGACCATTCTTTCTGTATTGATATCCTTGGAGGCATAAGACCAGGAATGTAATTTTGGGGTTAAAATGTTTGAATAGTTTAGTGATTTAATTTGCTGCCTTCTTTTGTTTTTTCTTTAAGTCATTAAATCTTTGAGTGAATTAGTGTCAACACAAAAACAGTTGCTACTATATGTAAAGGTAACATTTCTAATCAAACTAAAATAGAAATAGGTTTGACCAAATAAGAGGGGAAGGAAAAAGAACAACCTTTAAAATAAATAGTCTAATATGTAGCTACAATAGTGGTTTTGAATGAGGAAGATGAAAGTGTACCATGCCCTCTCATAATGGTGTTATCCATGCTATGCCTTTACAACAATAAAATAGTGCAAAAGAAAAACAAATACGCCTAATTTAATGCTTCCAAATATGTGCAAGCAAGATTATTCCTTTGGGAGGTGTGAATGCTAGGTAAAAATACATTAGAGTTTTCATAATGATGGTTTTAAAGTTATTTATGTGCAATAGTGTATGTCAACAAGAAGCCACAGTCATTTTGGAAAGATGAAGCATATTTCCATGAGCCAAGGGTATGTTCTTTTAAACATAAACAGAAATCATCCCACCAGACATTACAGGTTTGCTTTGCTTGCACTGTAGCCGTCTGTCATACTACATTTTTTTCCCTAGACTTTAGTTGATTTAACTCTTGATCACTCATTTTATAATCAACAGCCAAGTGCAGAATGTAACATAATTAAAACATCTTGGATTGTGTGACATTTCACGAATAAATTCAAACAGAATTGGTTATCACAGCTGTAGTATGAATAAATCCATTGTACAATGTTGTTGAGCTGGGTTGCTGATTATTTGACAGGAAGTGTCTGCTCAGCCTTCTTAAAGGACTTATTCTGTTCAGTTTTGAAAGAGAATATGTATCCCCTTCTATCAGTATACTCTGCATTAGTTTCATTAAGTGTTGAGTTTCAGTAAACAATAACTGAGGCATTAAGGGAAATGGCAATTCCATCTGGACTGGTTGAGAGCACCTGTGATTTGGAGGCTTGTGTTGCTTAAGGAATAAGAATGCATATGAAAATTCTTTAGGGACAGCAATAATATTCCTATTCCATCATGCATATCAGGCACTTTAAGGTTAGGAGTGTGCTTTCGTATCTGATTATCATCGTACTCTAAGAAAGCCCCACAGGTATTATCATCCTCATTTTGGTGACAAGAACCTCAAGGCTCCTCAAAGTTGCATGACTTGTCTGGGGTCCCACAGCTAATGAGAATCAAAATGAGGCTTGAGCCCATGTGTCTCTTCTGACCCCAAGTTCAGTATTCTTTCCACAACACTTTGGTACACTGTGAGTAAGTTGTAAATGCAAGGCTCTCTCTAGACAGAGTGGACTTCAAAGGCACAGGAACCATTTGGGATTCAAGATCCTTGGTGAGGCCAAAGTCCTCAGACTTGGGCAAGATTTATCTTGTCATGAAACTCATGAAAGGTAGCATAAAAGATATGATTGAAGAGAAAAAAAGAGCAAAAATACTAGACTTCAGAACAGTTTGGGAAAGCTTCTTTTCGAAGGTAGGATATTAGTTGAGACTTAAAGGCAGCCAAGGTCAGGAGTCAGAACAAGAGGAGAACTGTCCAAGCCTGGAGAATAGTGAAAGAAAAAGCCTAAAGCCAAGAAATAGAATGCTGTGTTAGTCTAATAAGCAAGGCAGCTAATGTCACTGGACCAAAGAGTATATGATAAGGAATAGTAATTTTTAAGAAGACTGGAAAAGCAGAAAGCAGGTTGGTTATGAAGGGCTTTGAATGCCAAGCAGAGCATTTTATATTTGCTTCTAAAGGCAACAGGAAGCCACTGGAGTATATCCAGTAGTGGGGGTGGGGAGTGGAGGTAACATGATCAGACCTGGGTTTTAGGAAAATCACATTAGTGGCTGAGTGGAGAATAGATTGGAATGGGGAGCCACTTGAACCAGACTGACCCACCAGCAGGCTCTTGTAACAATCCAGGCGTGAAATGATTAAGGTTTGCACCAAAGTGGTGGCAGAGGCAGAGAAAAAAGGGGCCATATTCAGGGGTTGTAAAAATGAAATCTACAGGCCCTGCAACAGCTTGGATATAGGAGGTGAGATAGTGAGAAATACAAGATGACTCATAGATGGTAAGCCTCAGGGACTGGCAAAATGGAGTTGCCCCTCCACAGTACTAGGAAAAGGATGTAGGATGTACATCCTTTAGGATGTAGATAGGATTTAGGGGGGAAAACAATGAGTTCTGTTTGGAGCATGTTGAGTTCAGAAGTCCACTAACATTCAATTCAAGAAGTCTGGAAGGCAGTTTGAAATGCAAGATTGAAGATCAAGAGAGTTTGGAGAAGGAAAGGAAGAGCTAGGAATCATCAGCAAAAACCTGGTTATTAAATCCATGGTTGCTGGTGAGATCATCAAATGAACTAATATGAGAGGAGAAGAGAAGAGGATGAAGGACAGAACTCTGAGAGAACTATAGTTAGAGGGCATGATCTGGAGGAGGATGCATCAAAGGAAACAGGGAAATGGTAAGATAGGTAGAAAGAAAATCAGGAGAGAGTGATCTCCCAAAAACCCAGACAGAAGAGAGTTTCCAGGTGGAGAGAATGATCAGCAATGTGAAAGGCTGCAGAGAGATCAAGTGAAAGGAAGACTGAGAAAAGAACTTCAGGTTTGGCAATTAGGACATCATTAATAACCTTGGAGCTAGCAATTTTGTTGAAATAATAAGATAAAAAGCCAGATGTTAGAGATCAAGAAGAAAGGTTAAGAAGAAAGTAGAAGCCCTTTCCTAGGAGTTGAGCTAAAAAGAACACCCCAAGCTCAGAGATCCCCCCATCTCTTATATATTCTATAGAAGGGATTCTTTTTGCAGCTGAGTCAAATTAAATTTGACTCTAAAATAGTCTGTTCTTGCTACAAGATAAGTCAGTGAATTGGAGAGAGAGAAAAAGATACAAAGTAAATAACTCTGAGCTCTTAGAAGTCTAGCCTGAAATTGACAGCATTTTAGATTGAAAATCATAGGTAGATTCATCTGATTTTCACCTGTTGTATATTAGAATTTAGGCATAATTGAAATATATGATAAGTTGATAACCATCTCCTCCACTTACACATGAGAATATTTCTGAGAGGTATGTTATTTACATATTATGAAACTACGGAAGTGATCAAATTTAGCAAAAATCTACATATCTATTGGACTTGCTTTCATTTATGGAAAGTTACACAACTTCAATGGCATATTTCCTTCATTAGCTTAGATGATATTGTGATATTTGTTAGGTCAATGGAGAAACATCTGTATCATTTAGATAAGATGTTTCCTCTCTTCAGGGAAAGTGTGTTACAATTTCATTCCTAGGAAGCACTTCAACCGTTTTTGCTTGATTCCAAAGCATTTTCTGAAGGGCTCTTTATCTGAGGCTCTTCAGCTCAATTGACTAGTAAGAAGACCAAATAAGGAATTGATTTACTTCACTATGTATTATGACCACAGACTGAATCCCAATCCCAGGTAGTTAAGGGACAAAGCAATGCTATTCTTTGTTGTGGAATACCAAAGGCAAAAGTGTGAGTCCATAAAAATCAAGTAAATAATCTCTTTAGATATTTACAAAGTTCCTACTATATGCAAGGCACTGTTCTGGGTGTTTAGGATACAAAGACAAAAATTCAATAATTCTTGTCTTTCTGATGCTTACATTCTACTGGCAAGGAGTGGATAAATCACATGCACAGATAAGTATATCTACTTAATAGAAGCAATTCATATCACAGGTATTATTAACTAGGTAGTTATCCAGAAGGAAGTTCAGTGAAGACTTTTGGAAGAGATTTAATTTGGATTAAACTTAAAAGCAAGAGTGCTTATCTAGGGGATCCATGATTTTAATTCAATTAATTAAATTAATATATCTTAAAATTAATAAAAATTTTAAAATATTTTGATAACTGCATTTCAACCTAATTGGTTTACTTTGTAATCATTTGTATTTTACTTCATACATTTAAAAACTTTATTCTTAGAAGGGATCCATGAAACAAACAATCAAAAAAGTTTTAAACAGCTCATTTCAACTCACTGAAAGTTTGGTGTTATACATCATTGCTAAAAAAATTACACAAAGCATACTGATACCAGACCGTGTCCCCTACATAATATTCAAACACAATAAGTACCAAGTAATGTCATAGATATTGCTATTAACTGAGGGAATGAGGAAAGGCTTTATGTTGGAAGAAATACCTGAAGTGAGCTTTCACAGAGACTAGGGCTTCTTTGAGGTGAAGCTGAAAACAAATGAATCCATTCCATGAATGGGAAAACCACTTAGAGGCAGAAGGTGAGATAGCATATGTAGGGAGAAACTTTCAAATCAGTTTCAATGGAACAGGAAGTATAGAGCCCATTGCCTATTTAACACAAAACACTTTTTCTGAAAAAATACATTCTCATTCTAGAAATAAAGAACATTATTTAAAGGTATTGCAGTACAGTAACTTCCTTTGAATAGAGCTAACTGGATTGATACACTTTTAGGTGCAGCCCTTGGCATGACTTTACTAAAAATTGTATACATAGATAAACATCATATTCATGAAAGAAAATGTTTTCATGCAGTTTTAAAACCGACTTAAGTTCAGGATTTATAAAATAACTATAAAAATGTAATAAACAGTATGATGCTCCTTTATATCCAGGAATATTATTTTCCTCCCTCTAGATCAGTATCCATTATGTGTTCTAGGCATGTAAGCCTTTGGGAAGCTGTCACAGGGAGTAGTTCTTAAAATATGCTGCAAAATAGAGCACACTTGAAATATTCAGAAGGAGTTTACATTTCACCAGCATGAGAAGCACACCAGTCTTCTAGGAAAGCACAAGTTACTTCTGATCAGTTAGATCAGACATACCGTTGGATTTATAATTTTTCCAGATTGTCCAGATTTTTATGTTGTCCAGGTATTTATATAACACCTATTATATGCCATCTACTTTGCTAAGCACTTTACAATTATTATGTCTTTTGAACTTCTTGATGATACGAGGAGGTGGTGCTATTATAACCCCCATTTTGCAGATAAAAAAACTAAGGGAAACAGTGATTAAGTGACTTACCTAGGGTCACACAACTATTAAAGGTCTCAGGTCAAATTTGTGTTTAATTTTTCTAATTCTATGACCAGTGTTCTATCCATTGTAACCACCTATGCCTATCACATAAAGTGCAAAAATGAAAGTTATAAGGGAAGGCTGAGGAGATAACACAAGATATTTTAGGAAAAACTATATAGTACATATAAAATAATTCCTTAAAATGAGTACTGAGGAAGGCATCTCTAAGGAAAGTTATATATTGAAATTCTTAGGTGGTTCCCTGGAAAAACAAAATAAAATATAGCCAAACTATTTCCTCTGTAGATTCCTTATTGTTCTTTAACTTGGATTCTTCTAGCTCTGATCATTTTAGAGATGAATCCAAGAAAAACAATTGGCATTTAAGCATCCAGCAAGTCAAAATTATCTCTAATTCATTTAATAATATTTTAGAAGAAAAATTATAACTATAGTTTTAAATGACTATACATTATATAATTAGAATTCAAACCACTTGCACCCCAGGACTCTCTCTTCCAGCATTCCATGTTCCTTCTCATATTATGTGCTAATGTAGGGAGGATATAAGTTTTGTGTAGCTCTGCCCTCTCACTCTCTTCTCCCCTGATCATGGTTTGTGGTAGTGAGGTGAATCCCAGGCAAGGAAATTATTCTCAGGTGTCTTTACTCAGGCTTTTATTTTCATTCTCATATTTTTCCTGTCTCAAATGATTATTAATAAACTTTATAAAAATGCTGTTTGGAGTTATTGGATATTAATTTAAATCTTACAAGAAATTTTGCCTTTGACTCTCAATAGCTGCATGATTATGGTCTGAACACTTCACTGAATGCCATTTCTTGTATCATTCTTTGTATTGGCTGTAACTGGGCCTGGAATATACTTTCCCCTCACTTATTCCCATTTGGACCCTTAATTCTCTTCAATGTTTACCTCAAGAACCATCTCCTTTGAGAGGTCTTTCCTGATGTTCCTTGTTCTAGTAACACCACTAAAATAATTGGTTTTTTCCTCTGCTTTTTATGTCCTTATTTACTTGTAAACATGTTAATATCCCCTTTATTAGCAAGTAAACTCCTCAAGATCCAGGGCTGTCTGAATTTCTGTATTTGTTACTCTAGGAGAAGGTATAATGCCTGGCACATGATAGGCCCTTGCAAAAAGAATATTAAAAGATTCATGTATCTGGATATAAATGTTAACATACATATAAATACATTATTTAAAATTGGAAATAATCTTTCAACATAGCAAAATTAAATTTCTTTAATCTAATAACCCATTTTTGAAGAGTACAGTAGTTAGCTCTTGAGGGGAAAAGAAAAAACAAAAACAAAAACCTTAGCTTTAGTTCAGACTTGGTTCCTGACCTTAGGGATCTTGCAATCTAATAGAAGATTCTCTATGGCTAGAAAGATACAGATTCAGATAACTACCATTCAAAATAATCAGTGAACAAGTATATATCAGCAAGAAGGTACATTGTGCCAGGCCTTTTGCTAGGTCTTAAGGTTACAAAAATAAAACAGGCGCTGCCCTCAGGACATATATATATATATATATGTGTATGTATACATACATATACACACATATTCTACTAGAGAAATAATAATGCTATATGAAATATGCATTAGGGATATCTAAAGCAATGTATCATGTGAAGTCCAAGATTAAAAGTAGTTCTCCACAGGGTGGATCAGGGAAGGCTTAAGGAGAATATAGCATTTGAATGAAGCTTTAAGGGGAGGCAAGAAATGGGGAAAGCAAAAAGAAATACAAGGCATTCAAAGCATAGGAAACAGAATGAGCAAAGTTCCAGAGGTGGGAAAAATGGGACATTTAGGGACTGAATAGCTTGGGTTGGATAGAATGTAAAGTATTTAGGTCAAAATAACATCAGATCATAAATCTGGAAAGGTAATGTGGTATTAGATTATGGAGAGTTTCAAAGAAAACACTTCAGAGTATGGGTATTAATTGAATACTGTTCATGTAGTTCTATTTTATGAGTTGAAACAGACATGAAAGAAAGATTCTTTGCAGTGAATATTTCTTAGTTATCATTTTTTAACAAGGGATTTGGAAATGAAAGGAAAGGGTAGGGCAAGAACATAAAAATATTTGTACTGACTTTTGGATGTAATCATTTCAATTATTATTAATAATAGCAGTAGTTTCTGCCTCTTTACTATTAAAATGTTGACAAATTTATCTTTTGCCAAAACTTTTATTTTTCACAGCAATATATAGATACTAACATAAGTTATTCAGAGATTGTCTAGTAACCCCATTTATTTGTTGTGGAAGTCATTTAAAATTTGGTTTAAGTGTTACCTAAGTTTCATTAGAACACATATTAATGGAAACATCTTTGAGAGTTTCATTAGCGTTGGTTAGCTTTCCAAGAGAAAATCATGCTTCTGGTCAAAGACTATATCCATACTCTTATTTGGCCTTTCTCCAGATGTCTGGCATTGCTTATAACAGGGGATATATGGAAGTGTGGATGGCTCCCGGGGAGCCCTTTACTGCCTATAAAAGGCAACTCAAAGTGAATATCCTATCAACAGTAGGTCAGTAAGGTCATCATTGTATACTAAGAACAAAATTTAATAGCTTATCCTAAGCATCATTATTTATTTAAGGAAGAAATTTTGGAACTTTTGTGTAGCCTGATACCTGAAAAAGATACGAAAGTTTGAGCTGTGTAAAACTTTCAGGGTGAAATGTGAAACTCTGCCATCTGGTTTTGGATTTCGTTATGAAATTCAAAACTCAGCCCCATTTCCAGAAAGGTCGGCAACCCTCATCTGCATTTAAGGATTTCTTAAGCTTTAAACCTACCTTATCCTTTTCTTTACATGTTGGAAATTGGAAGATTTCACTCCAGGAGAGGAAAAGCCACTTTAAGACACTTTACAATAGACAGAAGACCACTCATTACCTCTAATGTCTGGATAAAGTTTAAGAGACTCATCATTGTAAAGAAAGAATAATCTTTCAAAGATAATTGACATATAATTACCAATTCATTTAATGATGCCTAGATAGGAACTCCTAAAACAGTAAACAAACATTTTTTAGTCAAGAACAAGCATTTACTATGTATCTACTATGAATTAGCCAAATGCTAAGGGTACAAATAAGAGGGAAAAGAATGGTTCCTACTCTCAAGGAGCTCATAGGCTAGTGGATTAATAATAGTAATAGCAAGCATTTACATACCACTTTGAAGTTTTGCAATGCATTTTTCATATAATATTTCATCTCAACAATCTCAGGAGGTAGGTACTATTATTATCCCCATTTTACAGATGGATAAACTGAGGCAGACAGCAGTTAAGTGACTTGAGTTGGGTAACACTAATAGTAAGTAAGATTGGAAGTTGGATCTCCCTGAAGCCAAGTTCAATTATCTAAACTGACATCTAATTGAGCATTTTCTATGAGCAAAACTCTGTTCTAAATTCTGAAAATACAAAGAAAAAAGAAAAAAAAAAGCCACTGACCTCCAAAGGAGTTCAGCAAGCAATTCTAGTCTTTTGAAATTTCTCCATTTGGAAATAGATTTATGAAATTATCTTTGAAACATGGAAATCTCACCATTACCACAAATGCAATTGTCTAAGAGCTAAATCGTCAATTTCTCTAACAGATGACCATTCTGACTTTATTTCTGTAGATTATACTGACTCTTGTTTACCTCCTTCTTTTCCTCTCTTTTCTCCCCCATACCCACTGCCTCTTGTCAGTTCCAATTTTTACAACCTAGCACACTGCTAATAGTTTCCTTCTCTCTAATCTCAACCCCTCTGCCAATGTATCTTTAATATCACTATGATTTTAAAATTTTTATTTTGCTTTTTGATGTCATTTTTGTGGCAATGGAGAATTACTCCAGGAAATATGTAGGTCAGAAATTGATTTGTGACTCATTCTTAGAGTTATCTAGAAACTAAGAGAGATAAAGTCATCTGATCATAGTTATATATGTGTCAGAACTAGAACTTGAACTCAGGTCTTCCTCTCTCCAAGGATAGCTACACCCCACCCAGCTCTTCTGTGTCATTGCTTTTGTTTCCCAATCAATCTTCCTAAAGTACTACTTTCTTCTCCAAGATTTTCTATCACCTATAGGGCTAAACTCAATCATCTTCATCTTGAAGGGCCCTTTTGGGTGCCCCCAGTTTGCCATTTTTGGTCCCTAATCTCAATATCACTTTCATGAATCTTGTCCTCAAATTTCTCTGTAGTCCACCCAGCCACCAGAATAACGCTAATGTATTGCTTCCGTGCATATAAAAATGTACTCGGCTGGGATATTCTTTTTCCTCTCATGAAAGAAAAGTTTCTCCATGAATTCCTCCCTAGTCATTCCAGTGCTCTCTGGTCAAAGTGTTCTCTGAACACTATGACCCAGAGACCACTTGTGCACTTGACCTGAGAAGTAAACCTGTCCACTCTGTGACATTTCTGAAATTGTTATCTTGCATTATTATTTTTCAGATATTTATGCCTTTTCTCCAAAACAAAGTTGCTCCCTTGAGAGCAGATACAGTTCCTTTTTTGTCTCCATGGCACCAGCATAATACCTTGTTCAAGTAGTAGTTGCCAAAGATGAGTGATGACACTTTTTTTTTGTCAGGGTGAGGCAATGAGGTGAACAAACATATACACAAACAGATGGATGTTTCAATAATTTAGAAAGAATCAGAATATAATAAAATATACCTAATACTAAAACTCCATGTGGAAAGAAAGATTGTACAGTACATTTTCTCTGATGATTCAGAAGCTACCTCAGGATCTCTAAATGCCCCCGTTTACAAAGGGAAAGATTACAGAATTTTCCTATTGTCTTTTCTTTGTCACTGGTAAAATGGAGAGTTATTTTCATCTTTTTTCAAAGATAAATAATCACCAACAAAATGAAAATGTAATACACTAATGGAGACAAGGGATCATCCTTTAATAATTTCATACTTGGTAGAAGAGTTAACCTTCCTCTGTGATCTTCATCCTTTCTCTAAATTATCCCTACTACAATTTTTACTATAATCTTCACCAAAACTCTGAATAACCTCATATATCAAAGTTCTATTGTTCTAAAAATGATAAATAAAAACAGACCTTTGAAAGTCATCATTGTTCAGTTCATCAGTACAATTCCTTTAGCCCAAACCATCAATTCTATTTTTCAAATCGAATAAGCTTTCTTTAAGTGACAGTAATGGTAAAGCTACTTTTTTATTAAGAGAACCCAATATATCTGGTATTCAAATGCGGGTTTTATAGAGAATATGGATGTCAAGTGGAATCTTTCATTCATAATATATGGAAAAGTAGTTACAATTTTTCAATATTACCAAACTCCCAGAGTCAGAATCAAGAAAAGAATGACTTTCTCCTTTGCAGAGGAGAATAGAGAGGGAGGGTGGGAAGTAATGACTCCTGAGTCTATGATTTCATGGATATAGAAAGGGGAAAAAAACAGAAATACAGTGGACTGGGCTTATTGTCCCGTAGGAAGAACTAGAAGCTGACATGATGCTTAGGTGTGCAATCAAGGCTAAATTTGAGCAATGATGTTTGATGATACACTAACAGTGTTATATATCACCTTCCCCATAGCTAAAGGCAAGTCTTCAAAGTCTCAGTGAAAGAGCATGTCCTCTAATCATCTAAAAGGTCCCAGAAGAGCTCTTGACGAGGTGCTGTTGATTTGGCCAATTGCAAGTACCAAAGGAAAAATCACCACCTCCACATGTACATCTTATGATTCTGAAAGCATTGCAGTGATTTCTAAAGGTCTGCAACCTTATTTCTTCCCACAGAATATCAACTTCCAAAGGATTATAAAGAACACAGCACGACAGGATAGTCACTTAAGGCAGAAAATTCTCCTTCACCATTGCCGAGGCTTCTGTTACAATGGATTAGTCATCAAAGTAGATTATTCTGTCAAATTCACCAAGGGTGAAATCACACATCTTACCACTAGTGTGTGGAACAGACATTACCTTGATCTTATTCGAACAGATAGAAGCAGTGAGTAACTTTATGTACTGCAGAGGAAGACTGATTCTTTTAAAGGGAGATGTTTATTATCTAACTACACCTGCTCAGAAGCTGCTAAAATCATATTAAAATTAATAGTACTTGAAGCTTGAGCTCTGCCTTACTTTAAATCACTCCTCTAGAGATGGGGGCTTTGAACACAGTCTCTTTAAGTTGATTTTACCTTTCATTCTCTTGCCTTGATTTAGTCTAGTTGCTAAACCATAAAACACAAATAAATATGAACTAATTTCCTTCAAAACAAAGCTAGAGAGGACAGCTCTTTTTTGGCTGAATAGAGAGAAAGCCAAGCATGAGGTTTAGAGGTTCCAGGTTCAAATCTGGCCTCAAAGACTTCCTGACTGTGTGAACCTAGGAAAGGTCCTCAACCTCTGTTGCCTAGTCCTTTCCACTCTTCTACCTTAGAACCAATATTTTGGCTTGATTTTTAAAACATAAAGTAATGATTTAAAAAAGTTAGATCCCCTTAATAGATGCAGAGGTGCCTAAAGAAGGGAGTTTATTAGAAAAATGTTTAAAGGGGTAAGTCTATCTTTGATCGGCTGTTTGAATTTGGCAAATTGGCTTCAGAAGACTTCATGCATAGACAAGTTTAAATGCCTTAAAATAAGTTGGTAGGATGTATGAGAAAATGGTAGAAGAGGATTTGGGAATAATGACCTCAAGTAAAAGGGGAAAGCCTTCATGTAGTAGGTGACAGCTAGGAGGTAGCTCAATGGATAAAGTATGACCTAGAATCAGGAAAATTTGATTTCAAATTCAGCCTGACATATCTACTGGCTGTGTGACCTTGGACAAATCACTTAACTTCACTCAAGCCTTGATGTTCATATCTTTAATTGAGGATAATGATAACACCTGTTTCCCAGGACTATGGGAATAAAACGAAATAGTATTTGGAAGGTATTTTGCAAATCTTAAAAAGCTATTTAAATGCTAGCCATTATTATTGAATTGAGATGTGAAGAAGATTAGGGATTCAAAGAAGCAGAAGTTAGGAGAGAAGATAATTTCAAGATTGTTAGTGGAGAGCCTGGGGTGTAGTTTTGACAAGCCACATCCAGGAAAAATGGCAGAGTTGACTTGATGAGAGTTCCTGAAGCAGAATAGGGAAAGGAGGGAGATGGGTTGGTAAGGGAAGCTGTGCAGTAGATGGCCAGAGAGCAAGGAATAAAGCAAAACATGGCTCTGGCTTTCTTAAGGTAATGGATAAGGGGAGGCAATGACTAATTGGGGTTGTATATTTTTGGAGAATGGATGAGGAGGGGAAGGGGAGATCAGGGTCCACAAAAATTCAAGAGATTAAATGGCCAAAATTTTCCAGAGTTATGAGAATCTTTATATATATATGTAGATATATACATGTATATGTATATATATAATATATATTATATATATAAGTACTTTGTGGTTACAAACCTCTATCACATCTAATATTTGACGAAAACCTCAAAACAACCCTCTGAGGAAATAGGAAATAATATTACCACCTTTCAGTCAACCAACAATATATACCTCTACAAAAGTTAATTTAGCATTTATTATGTGCCGAGCACTATACTAAACCTTGGGGCTGAACAGATAAAATAAAAGAGTTTTGAATCTAGGTAGAGGGTGGCAAGGTAGAGATATGGGGTTATTTATATATGTATATGTATATTTTTAATGTATATACAAAAATAGATAGAAGATGTCTGGGCTGGAAGTGGTCGGGAGGGAGAAAGATACTATCATGGATAAAAGCATGAAGTTTCATAAAGATTTCATGATATACACATAATCATGTAATTAAATTCAAAATTAAGACTACAACCCTGATCTCCTACTCCCTAGTATGTACCTTTTTCCATCATCCCATATGATGGTTGTTTAGGTATTGTTCAGTCTTTTTCAATCATGCCTATTTCTTCATGACTCTGCTCAGTGTTTTCTTGGCAAAGACTCTGTAATTCCATTTCCTCTTCTAGTTCATTTTACAGATGAAGAAAATGAGACAAGCATGGTTAAGTGACCTGCCCAGGGTTACCACAGCTAGTAAATGTCGGAGGCTGACTTTGAACTTAGAAAAAAACAAGTGTTTCTGACTTTTGGCCCAGCACTCTATCCACTGTACCACTTAGCTAACCATTTAAGTATGATGACAAATCATCTATTCCAGAAACAAGTAGACAACATATACAAGAAAAAACGTATTGCTTGTGGAGTCAGAACATAGGAAAACAGGCTACTTTTGATTATGGAAGTTGGAAGGGACTTTATAAATATTCATTCACAGATAAGGAACTCAGACATAAAAATGTTAAAGGACTTATCCAAGGTCACACAGGTAACAGAGTAAGGATTCAAATTAGATACTCTGAATCTAAATATCTCCCTATTTCACCTATGAGATACTTCCTCTTTTTTTTTTCTCACCTCTCATAAAAACTGATTTAAGTCAGTTAACTTCTAAAGGTCTTGGTCTTTTCATCTATAAATGAAGGAGTTGGACTAAATAATAACAACATATCTAGAGTGCTCTAATGTTTGCAAAGCACTTTATAAATATCCCATTTTATCACAACAACTCCAGGAAGCAGGTGCTAAAATTATCGCCATTTTACAAATGAAGAAACTGCATCACAAAACCAGTTAATGTTTCAACCTTGATCTGAACTCAGCTCAGGTTGACTATAGGTCTAGCATTCTTACCAATCATGAACAGCCTTGATTGATCCCCTCTTTGGTATATCTCAGCATTTTTATATAAAACCAGAATTGTTTGAATTGCCCTACTTCAAATATGAATTTATATAAAATGGATGCTTTGAAAAAAAGGCATTTTTGTTCCTTATATCTGACAGATTTGACCTCTTCTGTCAAGCGTCTAGTTCATAAAATTGAAATCTTTGAAAAACTGTTAAAATCATAGACTTCAAGTTAGAAATATCCTAAAGGTCATTGAGTCTAGCCCCCTTATTTCACAGTTGAGGAAACTGAACCACAAAGAATTTAAATGGCTTAATAAGGGCCATGCAGATAGTATTAAAGGAAGGATTTGAAGTCAATCATTCTTAACTTCGGGTACAATGTTCTACTCACTACATAATAATATATTAAACTTAATGAATAAAAATATATTATATGGACTGAAGAAGGTAACTGAATTCTCTATAGTTGAGGCAATATATGGAATATTGTGTTTAATCTATGGCAGTACATTGTAGAAGAAAGATTGACAAATTGAAGCATGTTCCAAGGATGGCCATGAAGTAGGTGAGGTGGCTCAACACTGCATATAATGGTCCTGAGGCCTCTAGTTTGGAGATTACAAGCAGAAGAAAAATGTAATCACTTTCTTCAAAAAGCTGACATGATCTATATGAAAGATAGCTTACACTTCATTCTTTCAAAAAACCTTTTAACATGAATGGTTGATAAGTGGCTCCAAGAAGTTGAAGGGGATGCAGCAGCCACACCCTGATGAAACCATCTCTAAACATGGGGAAATCAAACTGAGGGGGTAAGCTGGGGTAGTATACACCCCAAGAATGTGAAAAATTTCTAGGCAGAATAGACAGATGTGTACAATTTGTTACATTGACCATGAAGACAACAGAAACAGGCACTGTGGAATACTTAGAGCTTGGTTAGACTTTGAAGAAACTCCTCTGCATTCTGAGCCATCACATGTCATCTGGATTTTTGTCTTGCAACTGGACTTCAGTGTTTCTGGAAGAGAGAGTGAGGCCATCCACTTTGTGCAACTCTACCTTTAAATTCAATTTTGGCCCTATTTGAGTATAAATGATAACAACCATTGTGAAAATACTAAAAAATGGAGAAGAAACAAGTTTTGCCTAGTTGAGGCAGCTCCTGATTTACGCTTCATTAACTTGAAGGGCTCATGTTCTATTGAGAGATAAAAAAGGAAAATGATAACTAAGTCAAACAAAATAAATTCAGAATAGATGGTGGGTCATCTCAATAGGGAATCTCATAAACTATCAAATTATTGTGGGTGTATGCTCTTCTGTGCTGGGAGCAAAGCAATATAAGAAAAAAAAAGTAGATGTGACCTTAAGCATGTAGAGTTTATAGTATTGGCTTATTTTGCTTTGCCAATTTTTGCCAATATTTTGTCAGATGACAAAACTAAGACAAATAGATAGAAGTTGCATGGATGTAGTGCCTTTGATACTAGCTGTAAAATCCTGGGTAAGTCTCTGAAACTCAGTTTCTCCATCTTTAAAATGATATTTTTGGACTGGATGACTTCTAAGGTCCCTTCCATAAGAACATATGTTTAAAACTGGAATTCACAACACACAAAAGAAAATTGAGATGGTTGGGTGGGGAGGGAGGAATTAAACTCAGCAACAAGGTATGGCATTGAAGTCTGAAAAATATGGTGCAAGGCAGCAGCAAGAATAAGAGCAAGCCTATTGTCCTGAGCCCCTCCACAAAGTGGGGGCTCCAGGAACAAGTAACGAATGGTAAAAAGAGAAGGTCTTGTTGAGAATTATTTTTAGGAAAGAAAGTTGAATGAATGGTTGCCTGTTTCAGGACTGGGGAAAGTTCCAGGATAAGCCAACAGAGGAAGTAGTATACTTTTTCAGCTTTTTGTTTTTTCAATTTTTTAAAAATTTAATTTAAATTTAAATTTATTTGTTTATTTGTTACATTGAAATACCTAGGTAACTTTCTTCCTCCCTACCCACCCACCATTAGAGAAGCAAGATGTATATATGTATAAAACTATGTCTTGCTTCTTTCTGTTTCTCAGTTCTTTCTCTGGAAATGGACACACTCGTCAAATGATATTTTTATTGTTGTATATAATTTTCTCTTGATGCTGCTCATTTTACTCTTCATAACTTCATGTATGTCTTTCTGTGGTTTTTAAAATTAACTTGTCCATAATTTCTTGAGGTACCAAAGTCAGGAACAAAGATGGGAAAGTAATAAAATGCTTGCATTTCCAATTTCACAAGAATTAATATAAAGAAAGCACTTTGAAAATTTAGAGCACCACAAAAATGCATGTGCCTCTTTTTTAGAGATTCATGCTTTATTATTCATGATTTGAGATTCTACAATTCTATGAAAATAAGTTGACTTCCTACCATATCCCTTGAGCTATGCTGTACTGTTTCAAAGTATAGAATTATATACTGTGGTCCTTGCTCACAGAGACTTTAGTTCAGGACAAAGATTCACAAATGAAATGGTTTGTAAGTGCATAGACTAAGTAATCATAGTAGTGCATAGTATGATAATGTTGTGGAAGAAAGACTATTCACAACTATACCTTTGGAATAAACTTTTAAAATACTGAGATTATGTATTGCAACATTATTTATAGTAGTAGTAGTAATAGTAGTAGTAAAAAAAGAGGTCAGGAGGATTATAATTTTTCAGAAGATTTTAATAACTGGACTGACCAAAATTTTGTGCCATAGAGAAAAAGACTGCCAGAAACTAATCACTTTTGATTAATACATTTGTGTATTTATATTACAAATATTGTATGTAATATAATGTATATGTTACACATACACATATATTACTTATATGTGACTAAAATAAATGAATTCATAAAAAAGGGGAGTCTCATTAGATTAAGGATTCTTGAATCATTCCTATATTATATCTAAGAAATCTGTTTAATGTCAACTTTTAAAGGTTTTTATTCCCCCAAATCCCATCACTTTTTCAAGTAAGTAGACAAAATATATTTAAAAAATGTATAGGTTCCAAAAGGCTTGGGGTGGGGGAAACAGCTAGGTAACAAAGTAGAGAGAGCACCAGATTTGGTCTTTGATATTTCCTAGCTATGCAACCCTGGGCAAGTCACTTAACATCCAAATGCCTAACCATAAGGTTTTTCTCTCTTGGAATCAATACTTATTATAGCATTGATTGCAAGAAGAAGGTAAGGATTTTAAAGATATATAGGTTGTAATTTACTAAGAGATAAGGACCATGTTGGTTTAAACCATACCCTGATGTCATTAATATCATGTCACATTATATAATTCATTAATATAGACAAATCTCTCTCTATATATTACAAATCCATTTGGTTTCCTCAACAACTCTAGGGCAAGTATTTTTATTGCCTTCAGTAGGAAATGAAAATTTCAATTAGAAGTTGGTGAAAATAAATATATATTTCTTGAAATTAAGAATCCCTTGTATCAGCATACCACTTACTCAATTTGCATATAATATGATCTTTGAGGGTAGGAGGCTTTTTTTTAGCCTTTTTTAAAAAAACATATCTGAAGTACTTAGCAAAATGCCTAGTAGATAGTAAGTGTTTAACAAATGCCTCTTGAATCACCTGAATTTTGGTTCTGACTCATTAAGCATTATGTTGGAGTTTAAACCCCTGTTTGAAAAGTTTCAGGTGTTTTTTGGTATAACGATAGACAATTTGGAATTACTAACACCAAACATGACTCTAGATTTCCCTTTCCTCATCTGTTTCCTGCAAAAATAAAACAAGAAATACTTTCACCTTACATGGTATGAATAAACAACTCTCCTATCAACTCTAAGGCTCTTCTCTTCTACTAGCCCCACCCTCATTGCCACTTAAATTAATTTTAAAATTCCCAATCACAAGTTTTAAGATCCTCCAACATCATACTTACCTGTCTTATCTTCTCTTCTACCCCAAAAGTATTGATTTCCTTGTTTTACCCTCTTCTCCTTCCTATCAGAAACTTTGTCTCTGCCCTTGTTACCTGACCCTGAAAGATGAGTTCTCATTCATCATGCGAGAACCCCTACATCAAATCTTTGTGGTCTCTGAATCACACAGCTGAAAGTATATCCTCCTTTCTAGTTTCCTTTATAGACCATCTTTTCCCATTAGAATGTAACCTCCTTAAGGACAAAAAACGTATTGTTTATATTTGTAACCCCACAGGTAGCACAATACCTATTACAGAGTAAGCATTTAAAAATGTTCATTCTATCAATCTATTTATCAGCATGTCCCTTGTCTTCATATTCATTATCATTCAAACATCTTGTACACTCCATCTGATCATATTCCTATCTTGAAATCTTTTCTTGGGTTGAACAACATTAAAAGACAACTTCCCTTTTAAAGCCCATTTCACCCCAAACCAATTAGGCATTGCTTATAATTTTTGTGTTGTCATATATTTTAATTTTCATATACTGTGTCCACCATTTGTTGGTAAACATCTTGAAGCCAGGACTCACATCAATGATTTTCTTGGTAAATATTCCCATCTTAGGTGAAGGTCTTCAGACAGTGAATGAGAAAGAAATGTTGAGTGATACATTATGAATCTTTAGTATATGTGTAAATTAAACAGAATCTGTATAAATATTTTAAGTACTGGTAAAAACATCTTTATTCTAATCAGCTAAATGGCATAACTGAAGTACATAATTACATAATGAATGTAATATGATGGAGTTAGGTGGCACAGTAGTTAGAGTGGATAGAGCAGTGGACCTGAAATCAGGAAGATATGAATTTAAAATTAACCCTGTGTGACTCTAGGCAGGTCATTCAATCTCTCTCTGCCTCAATTTCCTCATTTGTGTAATGGGGGTAACAATAGCACCTACCTCCCAGGGTGGTGGTGAGGATAAAATAACAGCATTTGCACAGTGTTTTGCACTTAACATGGTAAGTAAATGTATTTATTATTATTATTATTATTATTATTATTATTATTTCCTTAATGGTATTCAGGTAGCCAGGTAGCATAGTGGACAGAGCACTGGGTTTAAAAAAGCCATGAGTTTAAACTTGTTCTCAGATGTTTATTCTCTGTGTGACCCTGGGTAAGTCATTTAATCCTGT